>NC_065956.1:7422500-7600000 GCF_021464435.1 Cataglyphis hispanica | reverse complement strand
TCGTCGTGCCCGTTTCCTGACCGCTACCAAGAAGCTGACTGATACCGACGGTTCGACGAACGACGGCGACGACGGTGTCGTTGCACACACCCACCGGCCGGCTCCGAGTTGCAAATAAAAAAAAAAGGGGGAAGAGATTCGAGAGGCGCGATCGCGTGGGGTGGAAGGAAACGTTGGGGAAAATCGGCCCGCCGATTTTCGGAAGTAGGTAGGTAGGTAAAAGGATGAAGAGACGATCGGAGAAAATCGTCCTCCTCGTCGGGGAAGAGAGTTTTCCTCTCGCCAGCAGGCTCTACCCCGCCGCGGGTGGGTAGCGCCGCGGCGCCCCAGAATCAATAAAACGCCCGTCCGGCCGTCGCCTGTCTTAGGTCCTTCCTGTCTGGTCTCTACCTGTCGAGGTCTACCGTTTGCTAGCGCGACGCCGGGCGTCCCGACGCGACGCGGCGCGCGCCTGCCCGTCATCCCCCGTCGAGCTCTCAGCTCTCAGCGCGCCAATCCCCGGACGCGGAGACAGCGCGATGCCGCGCCGCGCTCCGGCGCGATCTCGATGGACCGCGCGCACGCTCGCTCGCGTGCGACACTCGCATCGCGGATCGATATTCAACCCCCGCGGTCAGGAGCGGCTGTCAGAGGAGAATTTCTGGAAAGTGCGATCGCGGAATTCGATGGCTTTTCGAGGAAATTCAAGAATGGACGTAGAGGATGCGTTATACGAAGGGCGTTCTTCTGTCTCTCTCTATATATTTCTGAAAGAAGGATACTCTTTTAAAATTTAATGAAGCAAAAAATGTAAAGAAGGATAGAAGGAGAAGAATAGAGTATCGAAGTAAGAAATGATACATGGGAAAGAAAGTTTTAAATCTATAATATTAAATAGAATAATATATGATGGAGGAAAAAAAAGAGAATATTATAAAAAGATATACTTGGTTAAGAGAGAATCATATGTTCAGCATTAAATGCTTTTAAAATCGCACTTTCGTTGCGATTGAATATATTTTCGTCGCTCTACATACACCCCTGCATATAGTACTTGCCGCATATACATATAATGTCACAAGCAATATATTACAAAAATATAGTAAATATCTTTTTTAAAAGTATTTTTTTTTTTCAGGAAAGAAATATTTTTTTTCAGGAACAAAATAAGTGGGGGGAGGGGGGGATGAAGTTATACATATAAAAATAGTTTTATGTAGAATATCATTATATATATGCATATAAATTTCCCCCAAAAATATGATACAATTGATCTGTCGGAAAAAAATGTTATTTTAAATTATATCAAAATTATTATTTTATTGGAATTTTTAGATTATCCGTTTTATTATTAAAGTTTTTTATTCGGTCATAGTTTATTTTGGAAAGAAAGAGAAATCAATTTGGAATTAATATTTTAGGTTTTTTATAAATAAAAAATAGGATTGCAATATATTTTGCGAAAATATTTTTGATTTTTTTATATAGCATATACATAAGATATTTAAATTGGGATTATGTACAATTGTGAGAATTATGTTCAATTACGATATTGTGGAGCAAGTATGGAAGCGTATGTAAAGTTTTATTTGGAACGGCCGGTCATTACCTCAATATACTTGCTGCTGGTCAATGCAATTGTGATGTCTCTTTTCTTGAATAATTTATTATGAAATACCAGCAAGAAGGTTTCAAATGTATTAATAATCAAATTGATAAATTTAAATTATAACGCGAAACAGTCATAATTGTCAGAATTGATATAAAAAGTGCATATTTTATGTTATAATCGTAGTTAATTATTCAGGAGAATCTAATTTACACACTTTATCCCATTATTATCTGTAATTTATTCTTCATTATTATTATATAATTTATGTATTTTACATATATTGCTACATAGCTACTATTATATAACTCGCATAATATCGACTTGTTATAATGCATCCTGATCGCTTTCATTTTGTTCCTGCTTTTTGCAGATCGATATCGCCGACAACCCCCCGTGGTAGTCACGAACATATGTTCCAAGGATAGTCTGTACACATATTCTGGTGATAGTCTATTATTAGCTATGATAGTGAAGAAAACGTGCCTAAAAATTTAGTGCAGTCAGCTATTAAGTAGGTCTTATAATATGTATCATAAATTCCGGATTATTTAAAAACAACAAAAATTTTAATTATATATAAATAAAACTTGACAAACATAGCGAGATGCATTGAATATATACATCGAAGAATATTAATATAAATAATATAATAAATATATAAATAATAAACACACCTGGTAGATGTATTTTAATCTCTATATAATAAATATCATAATATTATAACAGTATCAAATATTTAAAAAAATGCGCATAATAAAACATTTTATCTCAAACGCAAAAAAGATTGTTTGAAAGCATTTGTTTGTTTATTATACGCGTGTTTACATATTTATTTTTGCAAACATAATATATTCTTATAGCAAATGCA
The DNA here is from genome assembly GCF_021464435.1 of Cataglyphis hispanica. Lineage (NCBI taxonomy): Eukaryota > Metazoa > Arthropoda > Insecta > Hymenoptera > Formicidae > Cataglyphis > Cataglyphis hispanica. Next base: position 7,597,541 of record NC_065956.1, on the reverse strand, counting down.
TTAGTGTTATATATAATATATTATTTAATAATTTTTTTAGTATCTTGTAAATGTTTTATAACTTGTTTTGCTGCGTCGCTTATATCGCTGCGTTTTGAGCACGCCATAGTCTCGATTTTTTCGATCGCGATTGTTGTGGTCAAAGCGTGAATGTATTTCGGTTCGGTGAGGCCGTAAGTGACGGATTGTAGGACGCGAAGACAGAGCAACTGCACCTCTTCCGAGGACGATTCATCTTCCATACAATGACTCAAGGTAGCTTCTAATTGGGAATCCAGCAGATATTGCAAGCCGGTCTTATTCATGCTCACGTTGTACAGAATCATTAATATTAATCTACAATTGCAACTGCGCTTGAAACATTGTCGACATACAAAAAAGCGTGGATTTTGTAAGAGATTTCTCTCTTTTTCAATGAAAATATATTGTGAAAATTTGAAAAAAATAAGATTTTTTAATGTAAGGATAGAGATGAATTGTAACTAGAAATATGACAAGAGGGGAGGGATAATCTGTCAAAATATATTTATACCTCTTTAGAGATAACGATCCGGGAGCTGATGGAAATTCAGGCGTTAGTTTAATTATTTTTTGCACGAAATCTGTGCCATTGGAATTTGTAATTAAAAATTCGCGACCTTCCGGACTCGCGGATATATTAGTAACAATACCAAGGAGTCCTATTACAAATTGATACTCGATATTGCTCGTCGGAGGGAATGCATTTCTATAAGTATTAATAAACGCGCCAAAAGTGCCGTTTACTATCGATAAGAATTCTCCTATTTTATTCTGAAACTAAAAATATTACATAATTGAATATATTATATGTCGTTATAGATATATATTTTCGTAATATTGTATATAAAAAATGTGTAATATATATATTATATATTTGTATATATATTTTAATTGGATTTTCTTTCCGTTATATTTCAAATATAACGAAATTGTTAACATGCTATGCTCGTTAAGTTAATATTTTCAGCATGTACTTACGGTCGTTAACCAAATATCGACTATTTGCGGAAATCTAGAAGCACGCCAAGTCAGGTTACTTAATACTGCACCCAGGCTTGTGCAATAGGTACTCTGACTTATTATCTACGCGAAAGTAAACATGAATAAATTAATAAATGGCATTTTCAAAAAAATGATCGAGACAAAAATACTGTCCTTATAAGTTTCAGTACATTTTCGAAATAATGGACAAATAAAATAATAATATTCGAAACTCTTCATTTAAAGAAAGATACGATATAAAAATAGTATAAGTATAACAGTATAAGAAAAAGGTCAAATAATAAATGGTAGTACAGTTAATAGCAATAGTACAAATAGTAATACAACAGTATAGAGGCTATAATACCAAATTAATAGAAAAGAAATTAGATTATAAAATTTTACTTGATCCTTTAAACATTCTATCTCTTCGAATGCAATTTCTTTTTCTTTCATTAAACGATCAACTTGATCACACAACTCTTCGCACTTTGATTCCAACGCCATTATTCTTTTTGCATTATCTATGCATAAATCCAATGTTTAATTTCTATCATATGCAAAAATATAACAAATTATAATGTGTTTAGTTGCAAGTTGATTATTACATCTAATCGCAAATGAATTTAATTATATTTTATAGCCCGCGAAATAAAAACGTCAAACTGGAATATTTTGTATAAAAAGTATAACCTTTTGACGCATCAACAGATGACGTCGAGAAGTCATTAAAAAGCGTTTGCGTTTTCTCTCCGTTCGTCTCTTCCTGAAACTTGGATTCGAGATTTTTAGTCGCAAATGTTTGTGGAATGTCATCTATGAATTCGTGAAAACCATGTTCGCTGGAATTTATAATTTTCTCCAAAGAATTCTGGAAATATGAAGTTAAAAAAAAAAAATTGTTATGAGATAAATAAATTACGTGCATAAATGAAATTAAGTCTTATCATATGTCTAACACATACAAAGAGTTCACATTTATTCTTTAAGTTAAATTCGTCCATGTGTGTGTGCGTTGTCGCTCTTGCGTTATCGGAAAAGAATGGCAATTTACTCGCAGCCGTTATGCATAAATGCTTTCCAGATTACTCGCTGCAACTCGACAGATGCATAATGTCAAGACTTTAAGTTGCTCTGTTTCTGTAAATTATTAATTAATTTTGCAATTAATAGAAATTCAATTCGAAACAATTTGTATATTAATATATTATTAGGAATAAAAAAAATTTTAAATGTACAAGTTAAATTAAAAAATATATACTACATATAAATATTGGAGATAACAAAAATCGTGTATATATGGAAACATACGTTGACGTTTTAAATTTGACATCTATAATTCTTTCTCAAAAATCTTCTTCACATGTAAAGAGATAAAAATTTTTTAAATTACGCACACACATATTGGTTTTAATATTTCCGAACAATACTCTTTCACTTCTAGTAGTAAAAGACTTTTGATTCCAATTTGCATTTAACAAATTTATTTGACGCAACCTGTACAACTATGTGGGTATATACAATATGCAATCTCGACATCGACTATTTAAATTTCAAGATATATTCTAAAGATACACTTTTCAAATTATTTATTATTTAATCAAAAAATATTATTTATTAATTAACTTTCATATTTTATATTGTTGTTATTATTAAAATACGTTTCTAATAATAATTCTAGTAACACTATTAAAAAATAATTTACAGTATATTTTAATTCGTGGAATAATACTTAATTACTTTTTAATTATAGTTATTTATAATATATACTCTTAATTTGTTTTTTTCTTCAAAACACGGAAAAATCCATATTTAAATGCTTCTACCATAAAATTACAGAGAATATAATTTCTTTCCAGTTTAATTTTTTTCTATTTATTTTGAAATAATATGCTAATAATGTATATGAATCTATATATAACATTAGTTTTAAGAAATAATATATACTACACGAAACTCTTTGTAGTATATAAGACTTTATAATATATTTAATTACTGACAAGATTTCGCCGTAGCATAGTTTCCGCTCATCGTGATAAGATAAAATTCACTCGGCTGGATATTCGTTACATTCGGTTAAAACATCACGAGGAATCGGCGTGAGAGGTCGAATGCAAGAGTCGCCGATTGTGTACGCACCCATTGACGTAACGGTAAAAGTCGTTCTCCCGCGTGGCCTACATCGGATGTATCTCGGAACGCACGGCGTGTGCGTGCTTAACGTGCTTTTGCGCGTCCCTCCCGCATTATTATGATGAACCGGAGCGGTATCAGGCGTAACCTCACGACTTGTGGAAGTTTTATTATTTTTGATCGCGAGTATCTGGCCAGTAGAGTCGACTGATCTGGAGCAGCACGACACGTAAGTTGCACGATGAATTCTATTTCGATTAGAGATTTATTCGCGTTTAATGCAAGATTGAGATTACTATAAAAGCGCGGGATGACGCTTTCCCGCTTCAGTGTACATATTTGTTTGATCGGCAATTACGAAATTTACGCGGTACCCGCATTTTTTGATCGTGATAGTTTCGGCTTTGCATGTAATTATTCGCCAATGTGATCTTATCTATATGTAAAACAATAATTGATCATTTTTTTTAATTCGGCATCTATAATTTATGATTAAATCTGAATTAAATAAGGCTAATTGATCGAATAATGTTGATTTTTTAATGTTTAATAGTGGCAGAGATAATTTAATTATCAAGATTTTGCTAATGAATTAATAAATACGATTAACTTTTGATAATTGTTGATATTTTTAATATACATATATACATACACACACACACACGTGTATATATATATATATAATAATAAATTTATATATATATATATAAAAATAATTTTTCAATATTGTGCTAGGTTTTGCAATGAAGTTTGCAGAGGGTGAACAGATTCTTGCGAAATATCCGAATACTTCTGAATATTATAAAGGGAGGATTCTCAATATTAGGGGGGATCGATATAAGATACAATTTGAAACAGGCACTGAGCATATGGTTAAAGAAAATGACATAAAGGTAATATAGCTAGCTGCTATCTAGTAAAGAAATATTATTGCAAAAATTATATATATTTATTTAGAAAGAATATGTAAAAAATAAATTTAAGATAATTTTATTTTTGTTCTTACATTAAGAATATATTCTATAATAATACGTATATATCTTTATATTTCTGAAGTATGAGAGAGTAGGCAGAAGTACAAGCAGGATTACGAAAAGTCCATCAAGATATTCACAGGATTTCGTTAGTAGGAAATCGCCAAGTAGACGTTCGCCCAGTAGACGTTCGCCAAGTAGACGTTCGCCAAGCAGACGCTCGCCAAGTAGACAATCAGGTAAATCGCCTGCGAAATCGCCAACAATTACAGCTAGGAAATTGCCTATTCGTAACACGCGTCTCGCTAAGGTCTCTCTATCGCGCATAGATGCTGAAAATGGTAAGCATATGTTTGCTATATGCTATTTGCCACATATATTTTTATAAAATTTTAATGAAATTATTTTTCCGTTTTCTTTTTACTAAACAGATAAAATAATCAATCACAAAGAAGGAAGCAATGTAAAAGCAGAGAGTTTAATTGAATCAATGCCTTTACAACAACGTTTGCAGAAGGATATAATACGTAGGCCGACGCTTCTCAAAACTGAGCAGGAATATAAGGCAATTACATTAATGAGAAATATCGATAGAGCTGTTTCACTTCCACTAGAAAAGAAAAGTTACATACATGATTATCCTTTGGCAGAAAAAGAAAGAGGATATTCGATGCAAAGAGATCAAGTAAACTTTAATAATATTTTGTTAATATTATATTTTATTATTAATTTTATTATATTCCATTTTTATACTTTATGTCGTATTGTTTATTATATTTAACGTTATATTTAACAATGTGACAGTTTATATAATGTATTAATAATTCTAGGATTTAAAACCTTTATTATCACAAGACACTGAGAAGTGGGAAAAAGCAGTGAAACGTGAGAAAGAGATTAATAGAGTCGATGAACCGCAAGAATGGGGTGGATGGATTGGGACATCTTTTCTTATATTTATCTTACCAATGTCTATAATTTTACCGCAATTCTTGTGCTCGAAAGGACAATGCAAATCTGCTCGTATAGAATTTCCTATTAATTTGGAATCTTACATAAATTTACATGGATTATTGTCCTATGTTGCATTCTTAATATTTTTGGCTTGTATTTCAATTATACCAATTGGGAGAACTGTAGATGGACAGCAGAGTAAAATCGGGAGACTTCAATATCGCGTAAATGGTACATGTTTAATAATGCATGATTTTTTTATTATATTATTATTTTTACTATTTTCAAATTTTTTTTTTAATTTTTAGGTGTTTTAAGTGCTATGTTGACCATAATAGTATTCTATTTATGCATGTATAAAAATATTTTGGTCAGTGATTTTATCTTGGATAATATCGTGCAGTTGTCAGTCAGTGGCTGGCTTATAGGAACATTTTTAGCACTGGGATTGTATATAAAAGCAGGAAAAGCTCCGATTGCCAATCTAAATATATATGCATCAACTAAGAGCAAGATATATAATTTTTGGCAGGGTAGAGAAATTAATCCGCGGATTGGTTCTTTAGATGTTAAACTGTTGTTAATACGAACTTCTCTTATTGGCACGGTAATTATTTTATATTTTTATTATCATAGAAGATGGAGATATTAGGAATTTGAGAGAGGAATGAAAATTGAATCTAATTATAATTATTTTTTATTTTGCAGTTGATTGTTAACATGTCTGTCATAATTAAAATTGTTGGTGATATAAAGAGTCTAAATATTGAGCAACTTAATGTAGCTGCATTATTGGTTTTCTTATTGCAACTATTATATATTTTAGATGGATTAATATTTGAAGCTACTATTTTTACATCCTTTGCAATAATGTATGAAGGAACTGGATATATGACATGCGTCAGTCACTTATTATATCCATTCTTAACAACTCTTACAATAAGATTTATATTATATCAAAAGTAAGCATAATATAGAGTGAGCATAAATAAATATTTAATCTAATATGTTAATCTTTGTTTAATGTATTTTCAGAATGAAATTTAACTATTTTGCTGGGATATTTGTTTTAAGTTTTGTAATGGGATATGCTTTGTACAGAATTAGCAATTCGCAAAAAAATGAATTTAGAAAGAATCCTGTTTCGCCGACAGTACCTTGTAAGTGTAAGAATAAATAATTACTACTTCTTTTTTTCCACAAATGGATTAATATCTGCTCTTGAAATTTATAGATTTAGAAACTATCCCGACGTCGCGTGGGAAGAAATTGATGCTATCTGGTTTATGGGGTCATGTGAGGCATCCCAATTATTTGGGTGATATTATAATGCAATGGTCAATCGCAGTTATTAGTTTGATGAGTGACATATTACCATATTACGCGGCAATCTGCTGCACACTAACGCTGGCTTACAGAGCTGTAAGGGACAACAGACGTTGTCAGATGCGATACGGATATGCATGGGAGCAATATTGTTCTCGCGTGAAATACATGATCTTGAAGCGTATATTTTAAAGCAATAAAGTAACAAAGTATTTTTTAAATATCACAAATTCTATATTACAATTTTATTTTTAAAAATATGCTCCGCAGATACGTACGATTTATATATATTATAAGATCTCTAGTTGTGCATTTTTAAATATTTTTATGAGATATACATAGAGTGATATACTAGTATTATGATTGACACACAAATGTAGAATTTGATAAGAACCAAAAATATTTTGAGATTCATTGTAATATGAGAGATTTTTCACATTAGAAATATTTAAGTTTACAAAATGAATCTCTATATATATGATAACGCGCGATAGAAAAGTGAATAAAATGATACTGCATATTGATGAAGGGGAAGAAAATTTATGTATTTGTATTTGGAAATAAGTATAAGAGATATGAAATATTTTATAAGAGTCTGTGCCTGTAATTTAGAGCATTATAAATTTAAAATACAAATTAATTAAGAAATTTTATACTTTTATACGTATATTTAAATATATTTGTAGTTATAATTTTTTGTTCGACATAATAAGCAATTTTATTAAATATATCGTTTTCTTAATAAAAAATATATATATGTATATATATAAAATCGTCTATATTTTCTCGTGTTTGTACTGCATTCTAATGCAATGAATTTCAACAAGAATATAATTATATTTTTAAATTATCTATGATTTAAAAAAGAGCCATATATATATGTATATAAATGAAACATTACCAGACTGCTAAATTTCTAAATAGAATATCAAATTAACTATCATGCATGACAGAAAGGTCACAGAGATAAATAAAAATGGAAAAAAAAGTAATTACATAGATTAAGAAAGGAATAAATATGTTGCATTATAAGGGCACTATATGTATATACATATAAACAGAATAAAACATTTAAAATTCGAAATGGATTGTTAATACTATATTTAAAAATATTATATATTTAGACACTTATTTTTTATTAAACTGCTCTCAAATATTTACATATATACCTAATTGCTATAAAAACAATTCTCATTAAAGTGGATAAAAATGTGTCTATTCAATTCGTTCATCTGCGATAATCATCAAACTAAAGTTTGAGTATTCTTCATTGCACATTGTAAAGTATTTTGTATGTTAGCCAATCATTGATAAGATAATAATATTTTTTACATACATTTTTTTCTATAACAAATGGTCTCTATCTTCTAAAAATAAATAGGTTCTAAAAAAATTTGGCATATATGACTTATTTGAAATAATAGAAGCAATTTTTTCAACATACATCTGCATATCTATTTGCAGTGAACGCACGATTAAAAGTCAGAATAAATATATATATTTATTTGCTATTTTTTGTATTCGATATTTATATTTGTTAAAATTATATTTAAAAATTGTCGCATTTTAAAAACTACATTTTTACGTGACATTCTTCAAATTATATGTACTTTTTTCAGAAAAATATCTTTTAAATTTGCATGCGACGATACAAATCATGTCTTTTTTTAGAATACACTTCGTTTTACGTATTGAGGGCATAGATCACCTGGAAATCTGTATGTTACGTGAATTATAGATTTTCAGGCGATCTACGCACTCTATGTGTGAAACGAAACGCATGCTTAATTATATGATTGAAAAAAAGAAAAATGTCAATATATATATATATATATATATATATATATATATATATATATATATATATCTAATATTATATAATGCAATTTTTTTCATAGTTTATATATTTTACGTGTATTTTTATAAGTACGAAAAAAAAATGTTACATGAAATAGTATAATTGCCAATTTGTTACATATGTCACTACAATTTCCCATTTTAATTATTTAATAATGTAATTTGTTAGTGAGAGCCAATTTGTCAATAGTTAATATTGGTAAAATTTTTTGTTTATAATATTTTTTCAATTTTGTCAATCACTATTAAAATTTATAATGTGATTTGTTGATTTCGCACTTTCGATATCATGATTTTAAATATACTTGTGAAATTGAGAATCAAAGAACTATTTTGTGAGTCAGTGATTACAAATGTGAAATAAATCACAAACGTGAGAAAAATAATTATATACAAATTTTATATATTATTTTACGCAAAATATACTTTTATAAAGCACTGCGTGTCATTGCGGAAAATAAAATCATTAAATAATAAAATTCCTGATCGTGCTTATCTCGCTATATTGTATACGCTTCCTAATTAACAAATTTTAATATATAAAAAAAATACATATAAACAGAAAACAAAGCCTACATATATATATCTTTAAAATAAAAGATATAACATATAGATCACTTTTATCATCACGGGCGCAAATATCTTATTCTAACGCATTTTATCTTTGGATCTCATTGCGACTTCTCTCATTCATTACCATATTATTATTCATTGGCATTTTTTTTTTTTTTCGTATCGTGCACATGATATAGCTATCACGCTTCATTAGGAACATATTGTCGCTCGTCCGTCTCGCTATATTGTACGCTTTCTAATTAACAAAAATCTCGTAAACGCTGTTGACACACATACGAGTCTCTCGCAAATACGTTTTATTTCTATCGATAAGTGTGTTTCATGGCAGTACTTTCGATTCAGTACTTTCATCACCTGTTTGTATTCGGTGGTTCTTTTTATTCCCGTGAAAAATATTACACATATCGCTCGACGTTTGACGTGCTCGAAAACTTGAAAGAATCCACCCGAATCGATTGGTCCTTTTTTGACACAGACGTGGTCGAATTCGATTTAATATCCACACATTTGCCGCTCAGAAAAAATAGAAGATCCAGTATACGGCATTGAACAGCATAAAACTGACTGGGAAAATGATTCGTGAATACTTATCTATTATGTTCACATCCTTGATCTTTGGCATCGATACGCGTAACACGGAAGCTCCTCTACGTAGAGCATGTAATACCTGTAAAAATGCATTGTACAAAATATGAACAATATAAAAAAGGCAAGCTGTTGCTCTCTATTTTAAAACAATGGAAAAAAACATTTTTGGCAGATACATCAAGAGAAACATGCGAAAGGAATGAGATCACATAATGAGTTAAATTGAAACCAAGCAATACATTATTTGCTTTATTTTTTTTTTTATTTTCAATTTTTAGAGAAATCAGCGATAGTTTGTTTTAATTGTTTTATCAATTTATAATCAGAATACTTTTTTTCGTTTCTTTATATAAGATATATTTATATCTTTTCTCATAAAAATGTCAAGTGTAAAGATCATATGGAAAGTTGTCAGACTTTTTGTTACATATTTATTATAATTATACTGTGTGTTTAAAATTACCAGTAATATAATTAAGCATACCTTTGGTTTGTGCGGTCTCGGGCCTCTGTACCTGAGACCGCTATTTCGAGTGTGCGTATTGTAAGCTGCGACCCTGGAAATACGAAAGCTCGGCGGAAACTTGGCCGGGTCGTGATCCCTTCCAGTTCCCGGCGTCGATGAAGCGCTGACTAGGCCTGACCTATTTCTAATGCTTGGCAGAGGTGACATTCTGAGATCCTGAAGCTCTATGATATCCGCGTCCGTGGAATCAGGAAAAGGCGAACTGGCTTTGCTTCCTAAAGCAAAATCGAAAATCAATCGAATGAAAAAAAATAATCTAAAAAGAAAAATTCCTGATTATAATATTCAGTTACCGATTTTAGAAGAGATCACTTTCTTCTCGTCGGTTTCTTTCTTCTTGGTCTTTTTTTTTGCTCTGGCGCCCCAATACGTATAATTGACCGCTGCGTACTCCAACAGAGCCGCAAATACGAAAACGAAGCACATTACCAAATAAATATCGATGGCTTTCACATAACTAATCCGTGGCAGTGAGCTTCTAACACCCGTTGATATAGTCGTCATCGTTAATACAGTCGTAATACCTGAAAAAATAAGTTATAGATTTGTCTACAGATTTGAACAAGAATTTTTTCCTAGAAAAATTTATAGAAGAAAGAAATTGTGTGAAGAGATAATTATAAATCTCTAATTTTTAGAGCAAAATAAAATTTACTAATTCTAAATTAATGGAAATTATAATTTTAATTTAAAATAATATATGAATAACTTTGATACCATATTTTAAAGAATTGCATAATTTATATAATCGTGTATAAAAAAATGGTCATAAATAATTAATTAAAAAAATTAATTAAATATAATAAGACAAATGTTTTAATAGAAACGGAATTTTATTTCAATTTTACCGAGAGCTACCCTTGCGCTGGTAGCTTCATGATTGATCCAGAAGCTAACCCAGCTAAGCATCACGATCAGTATGCTCGGCAGGTATGTCTGAAAAACGAAATAACCGATGTTCCTTTGTAGTTTAAAACTCAGCGAGAGTCTTTGGTAGATGCCTGTTGCCAACTTTTCCTTTCGATCGTTAGTCTCGTAGCCGATTATTGTAAATTGTGGCAATTCCGCTTCCTCGACTCCGCGAACGGGAGTTTCTTTCCAGTACATTACTACGTCGAGAACTGTATAACCATCTGAATATTCAAAATAGAATAATTTAGAAGGGGGCATACAAATTATATCTTATTGGATCTTTTTGCGTTTTTCTCATTTATTGGTGAATATTTAAATATTGATTTATTTCAAATTTAATTATTACAAATTTAATCATTACAATTTTTAGATAAATAACATAAATCGACAGAAGAAATTAATTTAAACAAATATATAGGAGAGGTACGTGTATATATGTATCTTTTATATTATAAAAAATCATTTTTTTTACGAGAGAATAAAAAAGAAAATTTTAATGTTATTTCTTCAAATGCTCGATTACATATTCCAATATATACATACAGCTCTCGATTTCGACGGTGCAATTCTGCGAATCGAGAGGATAATAATGCAAATCCATCATGCAGGCTAACGTTGTTGTGAATCTCATGCCGTATGTGACCGAACCGTCACCCGATAATCTGACGAGTTTGTTGCGCTCGGTGACGTCATGCAGAAAGCTGCAAACAGGTGAAAGTAAAACAAGTTTAGTAAAACAGTATGCTAAAACACGATCCGCGATAAAAAAAAAAGGAATGGGAATTTAAAACACGATAAAATGGTTACGAATAATCAGCAAGTTTTTGATGCGTCACTCCTTGAGTTATTCCTTGCCGCAATTACCTGTTTTTATCGTTCGCGAAAAACGTATCCGGGACCCAAATCTTTTCCGCGAAATCACCGCTTAATGTCAAGACTTCGTCCTCATGCGAAAAAGCGAGTCTCTCGTCCTTCCAGTATTGATTTAAGTACATCGTTATCGTGTAATCCTGAGGCGCAGATAACGAACATTAATATAATTTATTGTTGTAATTAATTATGAAAAGGATGGATTTATTTTATTATATCATACATAATTATTAAATGTTTATATGCCATAACTGTTCTCATGATTTTTTACAGTTATTTATCATGCAGTTTATAAGAAGATTCTTTCTGCGAAAGACTATAAAAGAAATATTGCTGGAAGATTATCAACAGAGTCGATGTTCAAGAAGATGGAGGAAAATAGAAAACTTTGTCGACAGACTAACGCAGTTTATCAGAGGCCTCAAGGTAAGAATCGATTTGAAAGTGACGATAAAAATGTTATGAATGTTAGATTGTATGTGAGAGAAGTTTTGTTTCCTTTATCAAGACTCATATATGTAATATTCTTAACAGAGGTCTTGATGATTCGTATAAAATTATAATGAATGATAACATAAATAAAAAAAAAAGAAAAAATTTAATTTATGATAAAAGAAATAAATTTATATATAAATTAATTAGATAGATTTACATGTTTTTAGGGTGTCTATTTTTATTACAATTTATTTTAATTCGTCGACACAAATTGATACTAAAAAAATTAAATTTAAAATTGAAAATATTAAATTTATATTATTTTTTTTAAAAATGTTAAAAAAAAATAGATTGTATAAAAATCTTGCACTAAGAAAAAAAATTTTTCACTATTTAAATATATACTGTATTTTTTCTTTTATTTCTTTATTTTCTTACCATATTGACTTCTGAAATCGCATCGAAACTTGCAATGGTAAGATCCATCCCGACTAATAATGGATCACCTTTAAATAATAATCTCTCATTAAATCTTAAAATAACTGTTATATATACAAAGAGAGATAAGTGAGCATCCTAATTCCTCTATTTTTTAAACTGTTCGCAATAGGGAGCCATTAAATGAATAAAGAAAGAGATTTAAGCCTTTTTCTAATCCTGATGATAATATCGGCAAATTATTTCCTCTCGTTGCACGATCGATTAAAAGCGCTGATTGCGATCGTGCTTCGTTGAATGGGCTGGAAAACTTCATTAAAAGCTTTTCTAGCGTTATCTTTCTCTACCTTCAGGCAAATGGCTCTATTCTAGAATTTAGTTCTGTCAAATATAAGTCGATATCTAAATGTGAATAGTTTTCCAAAATCCATTTTAAATATAATGATATATATATATATATATATATATATATATATATTTTTATTATTTATTATATATTTTTATTATATTATTATATTCAGGAAACATATTGTATATATACACGTATCCGCATTGAGATATTTTCATCAGTCTCAATAAATATAATTTTATAATTTAATCATATCATTTATATTTTTTAATTATAGTTTAATTACAGTGTTTTATTAATTTCTTTGTATTTATATGTAACATATAGCTCCTTTTTATTAAAGTTATATAATATAAGAGTACATACATATATTGTTGTGACAAACATATCTAATTTCAACTGAATAATTTTTAACAAAACGTGCAAAAATCTGTAAAGCTCTCTAGCTCACCACCAAAGTTTGGCCTTAATCGAATATCATAGCCGTCAAGTATCCTCGAAATCGTCTGCGTAACATTCTCCAGTCTATCGGACATCCCGATACTCTCTAGGGAAGCCCTGTAAAGTGTAAAGTTTCAAAATTTGATAAAGTAATTTAAAATTGTTGAAATATTCTTAATAAAGTATAATACATTAAATCAGATTTTTCAAAAAAAATTATTATTGCATAATAATAATATCATAAAAAGTAGATTGGGAATGGTTTTTTTATCACATACACATAAATCAAAATTTTAATATTTAATATATTTTAATATTAATAAAAATATATCGATTGCGTGATGAAATTATATAAACTCTCGATATTAGAATAATTTCAATTAGAAGTTTTGTTTTTTCAAGTTTGCATCGAAACGTTTACATCTTCGACGTTCAATTGTGTTAAACATGGCGACAAAAATCTAAAGTATATATATTTCTCTGTAATAATGATACAAAAATGATTATTTACATCCAAGAGATCTACGTTTCTCTCTCAAATACTTTTACAAAGTGATAAATTATATTTTTATCTAAAACTTTTTATCTATTATTTTGATCTAAAAACAAATAATATATGTGTGAATTGTGACGTGATACGTAAGGATGCAATGATAAAATGGAAACTTGCATAACATCGAAGAACGAAATAATATCGAACAATCTAGAAATTTATATAATTTATTAAATAAATTATTAAACGAAGAAGCATGGAGAGAAACGAAATAGTATCACGCATCACGAAATTATTTCCATTGAGTAATTCAGGCACTGTCGACTTGGTCTGGTCCTTAGTGATCATTTTACTCGTGGTTGTAATATTATTTATTATCACGAATAATTAAGGAAACATTTTCAAAAATTACGAGTAAACCATATGAGATGGTTTCAAATCCGACATTGTTTAGAGAGGATTATCAGGTTCGTCTTTTGCCCGGAAAATGGAACTTTGTTGTCTCTTGTTGTGTACAGCGGGCTGATTGGAGCTCTGATTACCCAAATAATCACTCATGTTGCACGCCTCGGGCTTAATTCAGGTATTTAATTACTTCCTTTTGTATTTAATTGTCATTCTATTTCTATATATATATATATATATATTAGCTCCTTTTCATTGCATTTATATACGTCTTTAATTGAGTTATCCTCAGTTAGTTTGAGATATCATTAATTAAGATGATAATTTAATTTAATAATTTATTAAGTTAATAATTTATTTTAACTTTTTAACTTTTACAATTGCACTGTAGACTATTATATCTGATTTGCTAAAGAGAAATTTGGATATAATTTCTTCGAGATTGGAATTTTTTAAACGAACGAGTCTGAAAAATCGTCTCTTTCATTAAAAAAAATTCGCTCCAATGTATTTATTATTTGAATTAAGAGATTAACGATTTTATTTTTCAATGATATATATCTTTAGACTCATGTTTATTTTAATTATTATATAATATCTCTCTTTTTTTATTGATTTCGATTGTTTCATTTAGAAATAATTTACATATCACATTTATTCACAGAAAAAAGTTTTCCTTGTCTCGAATGTCTTATCTGAATACGCTTACGGATAGGAAATTGAAATTATACTTCTTGCGCATTCGCGTCACGTGTGCCTTACAATGTGTGGGCAACGCGGGAAAAGTATCCGGGTATTATTATCTACCGCGATTTTTCATATTAGGGGAGAGATTCGGATGACGGTGCTCACCAGATGACACGGTGACGCAGCTGTACGAGGAGGAAGACGATCAACGGCAGCCCGCGCAGCAGCATCCTGCCAATCGTCTTCGTTATCCGACCGAGATTACGTCAGTGAATGACGAGAGAGAAGGAGAACGTCATCTCGCGATATCCTCGCATCCCCTCGGCATCCCCGTAACCGGCTCGTCGCCGCCGCTGTCGTTCTAAAAATCGCAGATAAAAGGGATGGCCCTGTACGACTCTTTTCTCGCCGTCCTTGACACTCGTAATCCTCGTATGCCAGTCCCACGCATATACTCACTATACGCACCCTTGAGTTACGCCGCACGCGAAACAAACACATATAAAACTCCCCGCATCCACACAATAAATTCTACCCGGTTTAACTCTTGTCTGACGAGAGAGATGTGGAAGATTTAACTCATCAATATATATATATATATATATATATATATATATATATATATATATATATAATGAGGAAGGGCGGGAGGGAGTCTCGAAATTCACTAACACGAAACAAATATAAATTTAATTAAATTTTATGACAAAAAAATATGTATTATTTATAAACTTGGTTTCTCTCTTTTCTCTCATCTATCTATATATTACATATGTAATAAAGCAATGAAAATTGATAAGAAGAATAATAAAATAAAATAGATGACTATTTCCAAATATATTGATAGTGTTTCGTCTTTAAAAATGCACTTGATACATACAGTTTACGAACGAAAAATGATGAAATTTTTGATACTTGATGTTAATCAAGAAATGCAATAAAAATAAAGGAAAACGTAAAAATAAGATATATTTTTCTGATGTATTTCAGCTCTAAAATAATATATATATATATATATATATATATATATATATATATATATATATTTATTTATTTATTTATATATATAGTTTTTTTTTAAATTTTTGAATATGTAGAAGATTGATTGATTAAGAACTACATATATATTGCTTCATATTATTCTAGTGATTGATAAGACCAAAGAGTAAAACAACAAAATGGGCCGGCATGAGATAAAGCATTACAATGGCGTACAATATATCTCGCGAAATAAAAATCTCATATAACACGCTCTACATATCGCCTGTGCTACAACACATTATTCACTTTCCATTCAAAGATCGCGCACGAACAGAGCCGATTTTCGCTTCCATAAATTCCGATGAATGCGTTAAACAATAAAAAAATAAAGTTATAAAATATATTCTATACAATATTGTATACTCTCTTGATACAATTATTCCTTGAGGCAATCAAGATGAAGAAGAGCTTGTTAGTCACGAGACACCATAAATAATGACGGGAGGATTTTTTTTCCTTTCTTTCGGTTGGCTTTATTAATGCTTGCGTTTTATGTTGACGACAGGGAATATTTCATGCACGTGATACCTTACATAATTATTGTTTTACTCGAGTGCAAAGCAGCTTTTTGGTTCTTCAATATAAACAATAAAATGAAATAAAATTTTTTTACACTGCTCCAATATCATATAAATATTATAATCTTCTCACTAGTATTTTATATTTAATGATTAATTTTCCGATAATTGCATCAAAATGTACAATAATAAATATTTTTAATCATAGAAACAATATAACAAAATAAATAATATAAATAATATTAAACTATTTATACCACAAATAAAAATAAAAGTGTAATTAGGTACTTTATTTATTAATTTATATATTAACTTGATTATTAAACTTTTAATTAAAAATTAAATAAGAAATTTATTTACAAATTTTTTGTAAGAGAAATTTTTTCGAAAATTGAATATATATACAAGTTTCAATCATTACAGATATAGACTATTATGTAATAATCAAAGGTCAATAATACAATATTATTACAATGATATTTAGTAACATGTGACATTTTCTGTCTTTTCAAA
Source organism: Cataglyphis hispanica (assembly GCF_021464435.1). NCBI lineage: Eukaryota > Metazoa > Arthropoda > Insecta > Hymenoptera > Formicidae > Cataglyphis > Cataglyphis hispanica. Next base: position 7,580,503 of record NC_065956.1, on the reverse strand, counting down.
TTTTGATCTAAATGTTATTGGCTTATTGAAAAATATAATCCATTAAAGTACAAAGATCCGTAATTCGATCTGGATAAAAAGATTAGTTGAAGTTAATTTTTTACATTTTGCTAATAAATTTATTATTTACAATTTAGATTTATATATATTATTATACATATTATATGTATATATTATTATACGTAGAGTTACCTGATGCATCCGACGAAAATCACGATGCGGGCGACGATTTCATTGTCAATTTGATGAAAATATCAGAATATTACACTAAATATTATCACGTTTTTATTATCAACTGGAGTTATCGCTAACGCGCACTTGGGTCCATCGTCGTAATTCGAAATCGATCGCTAGCGCAGGATCGATTTTTCGAATATCGGTCCGACGTTATCAGCGTTCACGGGGGTTCACTGTTATCAGCGTTCACAGGACCCGGCGTTACCGCTTCTCGAGACGCGGTCGAATTCGCGACTCCGAACGCGTCATTGATCGTTGCTCATTGTTAAGCATCACTCCTCGTTCTCGTCCACGTTATCGCCGTCGTCGTCGACGTTGATATCATCAACGTTCTCTGGCAGATACGAAAGCGCGAGGTATTCTCGTGCACCACTAGTCTCGCGGAGTTTGCTGCCTTTCATCCCTCGGTAGCTAACGCGGATCCACTGTCGATTTCTCTCTTCAGATACTCTCCGTCTCTCTTTCTCCCTCCCCCATCGCGAATGCGTTCCTTCTCTTTCTCCCGCTCTCTCCAGAAATCATCCTCTCGCTCCCATCTGCCAACGTGCTGGTTACTATCTCTATCACTCTCACCCTCTTCTCTCTTCCCCCTCCGGCTCTCACCCTCTTTCAACGCTCTCGTTTTCGCGGATCTTCCATCCCTCTCGCTCGCATCTACTTTTTCACGTGCAATCGCCCCCGTTTCACCCCGAATGTTTCCTCTGCCCGTTTCCTCGCATCCAATCTCCCTCTCTTCCTGCGCCCGTTCTCTTGGATTGCCTCCATGCTTCTCTCTTTTGCTCCTCCGAGGATCCCTCCTCGTCTTTCGTCACCATTCCCCGGGCTTTCCCCGCGACTTACGCGCATGCACGGTATACCTATCTCGCTATACCCTCTATCTCAGACGACCTAGTGACATACAGCCAGCGATCGGATTTTCAGAGCAAGCCGATCGTACACCACCATCATCACCAATACCACTCATCTATTCTCCAACATCCTTAGAACAGAAGGCAGAAAGTGTCATTAACCTTCGAGAGTTATGACGCGGAAAGAATCAGAAATTATTGATATTTATTTCGCGATGGGCGACAAAAACTGATCAACAATTCCTAACACGAAGGCACGACAAAGCTTTAATGCGAAAAATTAAAAATGCTTGGGGAAGAAAAGTGACCAAAGTATTTTCTTACGGCACAAGTTTCATATTTCTTATACAATCAAGCTGCTTACCTTTTTTTTTATGAATTATTATCTCTAATAATAATGGTCTAATATATAATATAAAAAATTGGCGAAAAATCGCATGCAGTCTCCGACGGAATTTTCGTAACGTCTTAATGGAAATAGTATTTTTAAATGCCATTCTATTAAAAAATAAGAGTAAAAAGTAGGCGTGGAGATAAGATCAAATTAATAGGCGCTCGACTAAGCATTAATGAAGATTCACTTCCGCGTCATATCACACACATTACCACGACAAAGCTATCCGATAAGTGAACTGTCGAGATTTGGGGCATTTTTCAAGGATATATAGGGTGATTTGCGGCTATCATTAAAAACAGATTCGTTATTAAAATTTCGAACAAAAATTATTGTAATAAAAGCTTTACAACGTATTTTAATTTTTAATGCTAAATATATATGCTTGATTTAATGCTAAATAAATACGCCTGGAATTAAGTTAAATTCTGTTGAAGTAAAAACTTATTGCAGTAAAAATTTATTTAGAAATTATTAGCACCTGTTCTCCTTAGTTATTCTCATCTTAAATTTAAGAAGTCTAGGTGAATCTACCTTAGACGTTTTATACTATTTTGCTAGCTGCAGAACATCCCATATGCGTCAGCATGGTAGAGTAATAGCAGCTAGATTCATAATCGATAAGCAAAGAAACATCCATCGTGCCGCCGGCGGGCTAGATTCACTTACCCTCGCGAAGGGCGATAAGAGGCTTCCTGTCGGCAACATCGATGTTGGTCGGAAATCATTTCAACACCCGGCGTCTTGGAAGATGCGTTCTGATCAGTTTCGAAATATCCGCAAGAAAACTTGAGTGAGAAATCACGACATCGTATCTACGCAGCGGCTGCTTCCAAATAAAATGACTGTTTCTGCAAAATTCAATTTTTGTAAAACGTGAAACTTTCAAAGAGAGAGAGAGAGAGAGAGAGAGAGAGAAGCACGCATTTTAAATATTATTTTAATATATTATTTAAATATATATTGCCAAGAAAAGCGAAAATATTATATTATAATTAAATATTATATATATATATATATATATATATATATATATATATATATATATATATATGATTTATATTATTATCATACAAGAATTTTAATGAATTATTTTACCAGTACATGTATTTATATTCTGTAATGATATATAATGATATATAATTTATTTTGCTTGTTTTAATTGCACGTTCATAAGATTCGTAGACTTCGTGCACTTTAGTATACTGTTGCTCTTGATTATTCTCCATATAATATCCGCACTTGATGCAAATGAAAGCAATCCTTCTAAATACAGCACAGCCTAACTGAAACATGACACGATCAGAAACACGCCCGGAAACTTCTTAATTAACGTGTTTAAATTTGGTAGCTGCTCGAAGTTTAATGTGATTTGACAAGAGTAGTGACGTGAAAACTCGTTGATTGCAGGTATACTTTGGATCGTCACAGAATCAAATGCGGTTAGCTAGTTTCTGACACCTTGTTTGATTTAATAATTAAAAATAATATGCGCATTAAAATATAAAAGACAATTTTTTTCTACATTTTCCTGATGAAATAAAATCGTATTAAAAACGGAATGTCTACTTCTTATATATAAAGCAAAAGGAAGAAAGATAGAGATAACGTTTTTCTATTTAACTAAGATTTGATAAGCATAAATCCTTTCCCTTCAATCTACATATAACATGAAAATTTTTGACATTAAAACTTTTCAAGTTTCTCAAAATTATCATTAAGCCAAGAAAAACGCGAGTGTGATAACTAGTATAAACTTTTTTTACGTTTATTATGGCTTTGAAATTATTCCCCGTACGGATATACGATATAGATTCGAGGAGGATTAAAGATTGATTAAGCTGCCAATTATTCAAACCGCAAGTTTATCGTGCGATCGTCGCGAGCACGCATGGCGTTAAAGGATTATAAGCGCGAATATATACGATCGGCGTGATTTCGGGGCTTGCGCGTCGCGACTCCGCTTGGAACTCCGTGTCTTAGGGGGCTCGTGGCAGGAAGATCCACGCGGCCGCCGCAATGGTCTGTAGCACCTCGTGACGAGTGTCAAACTCATCGGCATCATCGACAAATACGAGCGTATCTGAGAAATTTCCAAGTGGAACGAAAGATCGGGAATCAATATCGAAGATGATACCAAAGGAATTATTATTGTGAGTAATTATTGACAAATTATCATAACGAGAATCACTTAATGATACTTGCAGAAGACACGCATCTCTTAAGTGCACACATTTTTATTTTATATATTTTTTATAATAAACAGCGCATATTGTCACCCGAAAAGTTTCTTTTTTTGTATTTCTCGTTACTTTTTATAGAATTTAATATTATTGAAATAGATATTTAAAGTAATCTTAAAGCAGATTATTGAAGTAGATATTAAAAATGTGCATATTTGCGCGCTTAAAATTTAAAAAAATTATTAAAATTATTAATTATTAATTAATAAAAATTAATTATATTTTTAATTATTTTATGATATATTTAAAATATATAGCGCTATCAATATAATAGTACAAAGAATATCTCATTTATATCAGGCGAACTATTAAATATATATATATATATATAGAGCTCTTAATTTTTTATGATGATTTTTTTGTAACATGTCAATCTTCGTAATAGTTAGCAATTTGCAATTATACGAAGAATTGTTAGATAACTAAAATATGTTGACAGATAAATCAAATTATCGAAAATAACTATAATTCCATTATGATTAAATTACAATGCCTTTTTCTATATCATTAAATTACATCTAATTATTTTAATTAAGATTATTTTAAAAACTCTGGTAACATATGAAACAAAAAATTATTCTCGCATAATGCTCTATTTTGTATAGAAAACTATAATACCGTTTATTATTCGGGTCGCTTTTAACTCATTTAATGTAATCATTGTTTTGTACTTTGTATTCACAAACGTTTTGCATCTTAAATAAAATTCGCTGTATATCAAAGCCAGCGCTTCTGACGCATGAAACTCGAAGATGCATCTTAAGCAATTATAAACGTACGCGTAGATTGTGAAAAGCATCTGAATATTTCAAGAGTAGATTTTGAGGCAGCCATCATAGGAAATCTAATTACTCTTTGAACTTAATCGAGCATATTTAGCAAGTTATTATTCATGTATACAAACGTCGATCATCCAGAAACACATTTTTTTTATAAGTTAACCGATTGTAACAATAAGAATAAAGTATAATTGTAAATTGCTTTTGCATGTTTTAATCGAGTAATAATGATATTTAAAAAATTAATATAATGATTTTATAATAAATAAAAAATTCTTTATATATTTGATAAATAATTGTAACGATAAAAATGTGGTAATATTATTATAGATTATTAAAAACAAAAATAATCAAGCTTATTATTAAACTATAATTATAACGCAGATAATGAGATAATTTTGCAAAAAATGATTAACCGTAAATTCTCTACATAATTAATGCTGTATTTAAAGTACACATGCAGATACCTCGTCAATTTAATACAATACATTTTTTTAGATAAACACGTTTAAAATTTTTTATAAATAATAATATTTTTACGTCAATATATTGTCAAAGAAAAATAAATACTTTTTATTTGGGTCACATTTTAAAAATTAGAAAGCTTATACAATATTTTATGAGACATAAAATAGCAAAAATTTATTTTTAATAAATTATGTTTATTTCTTTAATTCTTTTATTTTACAATATAAAATTTTTTCTTTAAGCTGAAAATTTTTATTTCAGCATCTAATAATATTGTATTAATATCGTAAAAAAGTAAAAAATTATTATCAAGTAGTTGTGCTGCAAAAAAAATCTTTAAAATGTATTTATTTTTTGAGAGCTCAATCGGATATATCTCCTTAATTCTTTAAATTCTATAATTAAATTTTGAAATTAATCTGTAAACTGAGTAAACTGAGTCATGGTGTCATGGTGTCTTACAAGCCCTTGAGCCCTAAAAGTAAATCTTCAAATTCCTCACTTTATATTTGTATTGACTCGTATTGTATAATTGTATTATTCGTTAATAATTAATCATTACAGACTAAAAATTAAATGATAATTTTTTGATTTTATTGATATAACATTATTTATTATTATTTGATTATTTTATTTATTATTATTTGATTATTTTACTGATTTTCGAGCATTAAAATTTCTTTCCTCATAGTTATTTTTTATGATAGGACAGATTTTTTTCAATTTTAGTAAACAAAATGTGGCCTACGTTCTATTGCTGTCACTCGAAACTTTATTACAGTTTAAACCGTTTGAAAATCGGGAGTAAAATGCACATACACTCTCACAAGATTGTGATGTAACAAGGCGTAATGTTCTTCCGAAACAATGATGTGAACCCTCGTGGATCACGGACGGATGCTGCTGAATCGGCGAATGACAAGAGGCACTTTCGTCCACTTTTCCTTCCCGCCGCGATTCCAGCCTTGCTTTATACCTTAAATCAAATGATGCTCGTCGTTTATCCCTTTTGCGACTTTATTACGAAGTTTCGAGTCCTTTATGATGGAAATTAAAAGGGATACAAAGTGTCGAATCATAATGTTGAATTGTAACTTGATAAAATCATGTTGCATGGATTTAAATTTTTTACATGCAAAACTAGCTATAGAATTATTCAAGCCTGTGTAAAATTCAATTTGATAAGATTTGTAAGACATCATTCTTAAATTATCACACGTGCCTCACTTATAATTATGCATATATTTAAAGTAGCAAAGTTTTTCTTTGCACATTGCTTTGCACTTTATAGAGTTTACGGAAGATTTCAAAAGATTTCGCTACATTTACAATTAGCAGGCGAATATCCTCACGCGTGCGAGTTGCGGTTTAGTTGAGTCCTGCTCGCAGAGATATTCTGACCCCTGTATGAATAAAGTTCTGGCACGTGGACGATGCTATTTTGCGGTGGCTATGTCGAAAGGACGACAGGGAATGTGGACAATAGAGGAAGAGAAAGAGCGTGCTTCACATAACTCCTTATAATATCTTTGTAACATTAACGTCGTCATTATGTCATGTTACGCTTCGAGAAGCTTTGAATATTGTGCGCATCTTTTGCGTCTTTTGTCGAGTCGAAATCGACGAAAAATTCGACACGCGATATTTTTAAAATTAATAAAAAATTAAAAATAGATAAATAGATGTGGGATATAAATGCTTTATGGTTCGTACAATGGATGATTGTTTATGAATATAAATAAACAAGAATATAATTTAAAATCAAAGGCTATTATAAATAAATTAAAAATAAATATGGATGCAAGTAGTTTGATTCATGTCATTAGATTGTATATAATTGGAAATATTAAATAAATTGAATTAAATTTTTTGTGAAATTTTATGTGAATAATTTAAAAAATATTACACGTGGTATTAATTATGTAAAGGAATGTTCTCGTTACAACGAAGGTATTATAAAAATTTGAAACTGACAATGAGGACGGTATTAACTGGGTCTCTTTAGGATTAAAATATGTGCGTAATCGATACAGCTTGAAATGAATTTCTCTCGATAGAATATCAACTTTAGGAAGGAATTGAGCAGCTACGATGATCGATCTCATTCGGGATCATAAAAGTGCACTCATGCCCACTAAATACTTAATGAATTTCAATTATCGACATTTAGGTCTCATTTATAATACTGAATATAATTATTAAATTCTTATTAAAATATATACATATATTATATTTTCACTATTTACAATTTTTAAAACATTACCGCGATACATGATATATTTTTCTAATCCGTTTATTTCAATTATTTCAATTTGTTTTGAATCGTACATTTCAAATATTAAAAAGATTAAATTTTATCTCATTTTTGTGTTTATTTATTATTTTATTTGTTTATATAAATATCTTTAAATTCATTTGTAATTTTTATACAATAAATAATTATATTGAAAAAAACTTGAATAAATATATCTATAATAATTTATTTTATTATGTACAATTAAATAAAAATGTATTTTTTTGTTCTAATTTGATTTAATAAACAGATATTTATCAAAATGTATATGAATATATATGTATGTATAACTTTATTATTAATTAGCAGGATATTTTCTCTTGAAAATGCAAAAGTTCCGTTATAAGTAATTTCCTTTAAACCAAAGTTAAATTAAATTTTCCTGCTGAAATATGAAATTTTACAAGAAACTTGTCAGTCATTGTAGAGGGGAATGTAAGCGACTTTTAATAGAATTCCGTATATCAGAAATCTATCCAATACAAATTTGTCCTGTTTATTTTGCGCGCAATACCGTTTAATTTTTTATAAAGAAAATATTAGAGGTCTTGTCATCGGTGAAGCAATAAATGTATCTTATGTGTATTATGTCCCTAGTTTTATTGTTCTCGTGTCGCTCACTGTGTGCAAGTATCGTTATTACGCATTCGAAATCAAAGCAACGTCAGGTTTTACATCGTCGTCATCTGGATCGTTGGAATCGATGTTGACGATCGGCAGCAGGGCACCCAGAGCCACCGTAAACGACGTCGTCTCAAAAAATATCACTATGGTCCTCGAGAATCTGCTGATGAATTACGAAAATAGTCAACTGCCTACTCACGGTAAAGGTAAACAAAAAATTAAAAGGGGCGGAATCCTTTCTATTATACAATTATAATTAGTTTTTGGTGATTTATTTTTCATCCAAAGAATATAATAATTCATATAAGTAAGACCGCACAACGTCATATTTTTCTGGTATAGATTATCTATGCAAAATATTTATTATATATATTACTTATTTATAAAATAAAAGAAATTGTTTTTGTAAATGCAAATTTATACTAATCTATTACATTTTGTTGTCTCTTTTGTTAATAAATGTATATATATTTGCAGAAATTTATTGTATATATGATGCATTTTTAGCATTGATTATAATAATATTACATAATAAATTTTATTTTTTGTTAATATTTAATATTTAAATTTAAAAGATCTTTTTCTTCTATAAAAAACATTGGATTAATAAATAACATTAAGAGCATACGCATATCTAATATTGATATTAATATTACGATATTAATAATGATGAATAATGTTGTGTTGCGGTCGCTAGAACATTGAAATTGCATCTCATTATGTATTATGTCCTATACCTGCGCTAATCGCAGCAACGGAAAATAATATCGGAGAATAATTGAATTCCAGAGAATCTAGGAAGATAGTCTGATTTAATCGCATTAATTGCCGATCGATAAGTAGTATAAATTACAATGCCACTGATAATTATCTGACAATGAGTTGCAAATTAAAGCTTTTTTGAAAAATTATATATTTTAATTTTTTTTGCTTTTAATTAATAAGTAATCTGAATAGATAATCGAAGATGATCGTCCTCTACGATTATTGTAACTATTGTTCTTTTTAAAAAGCTATCCTAAATTTTCTTTAAAATGCTGATATTGACATTTTATAAATTATGAAGTTGTCAAAATTTTGACATGAATATCATGTATCATTTTTTCAGGCATGCCCACAGTAGTGAAAACCAATATTTTAATTAGGAGTATGGGTCCAGTGTCTGAGCTCGATATGGTGAGTTTTGAAATTTTTCATGAAGAAAGCTATAACAATAAATTTGCTTCATCTTTTTTAGCAGTTACATATAAAATAATATCAATATATAATAGCGGATCTAATGTAGTATCGTTTGAAAATTATTCCAGGATTATTCGATGGACTGCTATTTTCGGCAATCATGGCGTGATTCGCGTTTGAGTTTTCTGGGCCCGATCAAATCTCTCAGTCTTAGCATCAAGATGCTCGAAAGGATCTGGCGTCCTGATACTTACTTTTACAATGGCAAGCATAGTTACGTGCATACGATTACCGTGCCGAACAAATTGTTAAGGATCTCCCAGGATGGCGATATATTGTACTCCATGAGGTTTGTTTGCACATGAATTTACGCATCAAATATCACACAGACCGTGATTTCGTCACTTCTAGCTAGATATACTTGAACTTTCTTTGCATCGTTGCATTCGCGCGATTGACAGATAGAAAACTTTAATTATAAACTTGGCAATACATATATTTTTCCGCGAGAAATATCATGATAATAATTTTTTGCTCTCAAAGTAATTCTAATAGATAAATTAAATTTTTTGTTCTAGAAATTAAATAATATTAATTAAATTCAAATTAAATTTAAATTAAATTAAATAATAAAAAAGAAATCAGAAAGATGCAATTTTTTAAATATAAATACCGTATAATTTTATTTATGGAATATGATGGAAATATAATAATGTGTGAAAAATTTCACAATACGAATTGTTATATATCAATGTCGCGAAATTTTGTTCAGCTTTTTAAAAATATTATCTCGTAATATATACAGGCTTACTATCAAGGCTAAATGTCCCATGGAGTTGAGAAACTTTCCTATGGATCGACAATCTTGCCCGTTAATAATGGGAAGCTGTACGTATCAATTTCTCAAACAAAATAACTATTTAGCATATACGTAGAATTTTGGGAAAATAATGTATTATAAAAAAAATTAGTGTGTATTCGAAAAAAAATAAAAATAAATTATCAGACAAGATTCTTCTGATTGATAATATCGTGGCTTTTCCTTTTAATTTTTAAGTTGCAATTTAGAAATATTTGGAAAACACAAAATATTGTTATGTTTTATCAATAAATTGAATCTGAACTTGCATTAATGAAACTGAAACGAATAACATATTACTCGTATGCTGTTGCACGTCTCACGTTATATTGCTCCTCACATAACATCCACCGATATTATCCTTCGGTGAGTGTTCGAAATCATCCGCGCCGAACTTACGATTGCAATAAATTCGATATTCCTTTACGTTTCGGCTTTACGGTGCCTCTGATAGTCCACCTTCTATCACAACAGCTGGCACTGAGGCCCATCGTGCGATGTAATATCAGAATTTATTGTCATAAGTGCGTCGAACTTTTTTCAAATTGAGAGATGTGATTTAAAATTTATTCGAATAGCAAAGAAATTTCTGAATAAAATGCTATACAAGAATATATTCAGCGAATATATGTCTCGAAGGATTTTCAGATGTTCAAGATTAATATATAAAGGAATCCAGGGATAAAGATATAATATCATATATATATAGTTATAATTATGATTAGATTATTTGTTTATTAAATATGTAAAAGAATTATGTTTTATTATTGGAATATTTCTATGTATTTTATTGAAACAATTTTCATTAAAAGAGGAAGATTTGAGTAAAGATCGAAATTAATTATTTTGCCGAGAATAAATTTTAAAATAAATAATATACTTCAAGCATTGTATTACACGACCGCCACAATGCTTGAAGGCTCATATTGAGTTCTCTGCATATATTTATTTAAATTTTTTCCATAATATTGTTACACCTATTTATTAGATGCGTACACATCGGGACAGTTGATTTATGAATGGCAAGAGGGTTCATCGGTAAACTTTATACCTGGAATGACGCTTTCGCAATTCGATTTAATGGGCTCGCCGTACAGGAATCTCACATTTGTTCGTCGCGAGGGCGAGTTTTCGGTATTACAAGTATCTTTCAATTTGCAACGGCATACCGGATACTTTCTTATACAAGTAATCAAATTGTAACGGTTATTATAAATATTTAACTATAAATTATAAATTAATATTATTTAAAATTATTTTATAATTTAAAATTATAAATTTTAATTAAAATAATCATGATGTAAAAAAGTATGTTTAAAAATAAAAAGATTTTGTTATACATTGACAGGTTTATGTACCATGTGTTTTGATAGTTGTATTGAGTTGGGTATCTTTTTGGATTCATCGTGAAGCAACAAGCGATCGAGTAGGTTTAGGTATGTTCTTTTCAAAATCAATTCTCTTAAATTTTTTTTTATCTCTAGTGATATATATAATTATCTCACAAGTTTATTCTTTTATATCTAAAACGTATAATATATTTTTCTGTATATATTTTTATATATAATATAAAATTAAAAATTTTATCAAAGACTATATTAATTAATCATGATCTACTTTGAGTTTTTGAAATTTTTAACTTTCTTCCAATGTAAATATTTGAAGAAATTATATAGATATGACATATATTTGATATAATTATTTTTTATTCATATTTGCATTATTCTTCAATCCCACACAATCTTTTGCTTATAATAAAAGAAATTGTAAATTTGTTTTTATTTCATAGGTTCTAAGCACCATGTCTATAGAGTTTAATAAAAGATTTTCAATCGTGGATAAGACTGTATTATAAATTTTGTAGGTATCACTACCGTCTTGACACTATCAACGATAAGTCTCGATTCCAGAACGGATTTGCCGAAAGTTAGATATGCTACCGCTTTAGATTGGTTTCTCCTAATGAGTTTCGGTTATTGCATCGCTACTCTTTTGGAATTTGCCGGTGTTCATTACTTTACAAAGGTAATAATATTGTATAATTGCGATATTTCAATATCTGATTGCATTCTTTATAAGGAGGAGAAGATATGTATATATTGAGAGTTTCCAATTGTAATCAATGAAATTAAATATTCTTGGAAGTTAAATTATTTATAAAAATATTTATAAAAAATAATTATAAAATTAATAATATAAAATTAAATAATATAATAAAATCATTGAAAAGCGAATATCTTATGACACATTGCATATTTTATGTCACACAACATATTAAAAAATTATAAAATAAATTATATTATGAAACATTTTATAAATTCTTAACTTTGATAATTTTGTTTTAATATATTCTTTTGTGCAGAATGACGTTGGCAAAATTAATTTTTGTACAAGAAATCTTTTGTTAAATAAATTTACTTTATATGTATAAATATGTATATATAAAAAAATTAGAATTATATACTAATTTAATGTTGATTAATTTACAGATTGGTAGTGGCGAGATTCGTTTGGATGATGAAGAATGGGAAGATTGGGAAGATATCACGAGTGAAGAATTCGAGGATACATTTCACACAATGATTTCTTGCAGTCCTCAGACTGTTCATCCGGAAATTGTTGACACGAATACCAGAAGACGCGGGTCACTTATGTCTACACTATATAGCGTAAGTTGGAAATATCATCAATAAAAACTATTGCATTTGAAACAAAACATCCAAATATAATATCAAACATTTTTCTTTTGCAAAAATTAATAATTTTTATATACATTTAAAAAGTTTTTTTAAATATCTTTAAATACATTTGCGTTATTTATTTTCTAGCTTTCTTATAAAAATAAATTAATTAATGCATAAGAATTAATTTATCAATAATTAATATACATATAGTTTTTGTTTCATGTAAATTTATTAAAATTATTTTATTAATCTTTGAAATTATACATATTAAAGTAAAAAATGCTTTATTTTTTTTTTCTAAATTCCTAATAATTTTTTTCTTAGAATTACTTGGTAAAATATCAGTTATTATACATTCAAATTTTGCTTTGAAGCAGGATGGGGTCACATACGAAGATTCCTGTCGTTCTATAACAGTCGCTGTTTCTTCAAAGCCATCAACGATGGAAAGACAGACACAAACTGAGCTCATTTTGCCATTATGGCGGCAGTTTCTCTATTGCTTAGCAGGAGATGATGCTTTCAGGTATCCGTTAGTGCTTGTGCAGAAAAGCATACTTTTGTATTTTAAATTATTTAAATATAATAATGCTTGTAGGAAACTATTCTGTTTTATATATAATATCAGATACGTATATATATTTTATTAATAATCAACATATATATTATGTATTATTTTTATTATATATAATGTATAATATTCATAATAAACATAAGGCATGTTTTATAATTAATATTAAATATTACAGACGTCGTCGGCAACGAGAAGTAGCCAGTAGCTATCGAAAATGCGGTGATCGTATATCGAGACACATAAATAGCGTATCTCACATTGACAGAGTGGCGCGAATAGTCTTTCCCGCGTCTTTTGGTCTACTTAACGTTTGCTACTGGATGGTTTACGTTACCTATCAAGAGGAATTTAAATGGCAGGATCCACCGATCGGATCGATATAACACCACTCTCCCATATTAACAAGATCTGAACAAGTGACAAAATAAAGCATAAATAGTATATGTATTAATACATGTATTATTACATTACGAATCGAAGAAATCAGAAATTCTATACATTTCTCCAGTCCTTTTTTATAAATTGAATTAATAATTGATTAATATTATATATATTATATTTAATTGACATGTTATATATTTTTATATGCATCACATTACTTGACATATGCAAATTTTGTTAGTTGCATACAATAACGAATTTATAAATGCTATTACATTTGTCGTAATAATAAGCTTTGTCGAATGTATTGATTGGCTATTGTTGCAAGAAACTTTCGAGACACAAGAAATAGTCCATCTTCGATAGCCAATCGGTATGTTTAGCAAATACATTGTACGATAAATGTAATGTCAGCTGTCAGCTTCTCTAACTTCTCTCTACGCTATGATATATCCTTTTTTGACCAGTTGGTAAGTCTGATTCCATAGCACCGTATTGTTTGTGAATAAATAATAAAATTCTAAAAAGTTACACTTTTGAATAGTTGTGTAAAAGATAGAAATGAAAAATTTTTCCAAGTATGTTCTAGATAAAAGGATTAAAAGCTTTTTTCCTATTCTTTTGCAAAAATAAAATATAAAAAAAAACATTTTTTTATGTTAAAAAGTAGTTATATAGTTTGGATAGATGAATTTTAATTACTGATGACAAATGATTTTATCACTAATTAAAACTTTAATGCTCTAAAAATTATATATATGCAAAATATATATGAGTTTTTGAAAGTTAACGCATCTGTGAAAGTTTTTTTTTATTAATATATATTGATTTAAAAGTTATATTTTTCAATATAAAGTTTTTTTTTCTTTTGTAGCATCAGAAATAGGAAGAAACCAGATTATTTTAATATAAGATTTAATGTATCATAATCAAGAAATGGAATACAATTGCAAAGTAAATTGCAATGAAGCATTGGAAGAGATCGACCAGAATATTGTCAAAATTGAGTTGAAATGTGAACAAAATTTTGACACTGTAGCAGTTAATTTATCTCCTTCAATAGAGGAATATATGGTTTTGCCGAAACGTAGAGGTAGACGTAGAAAGACATCATTAGAACTCATCAAATTGCAGTCTTCAAAGTTAAATTACTCTACTGCAGACTTAAAATCAGGATTGTGGAAGGATCGCTTCCGCCCAATACGACCAAAACTTTCACCATCAAAATCTTTATCATTTGGTGCCTCACCATTAAAACATAAGTCATTTGGAATGTCATCTCCGTCGAATATGCCCATCTTAACACTAAATGTGAGTGAGCCAAGTAAGGATAAAACTTTGGATAGTCCCAGTAAAACAAATCATTGCATCAAAATAAACAATGTTGATACCAGAGGTATTATATCAACAATTAAGGAATGCAAAATTAACAAAAATGCAAGTTTGAATACTATGGCCAGCAGTAAAGATTTGCATAATATTAAGATAACATCTATATCTCATAAAAATAGTATCGAATTATTTTTTGCAAGTATGGCGCAGACTGTGTTAAATTTACCTAGGGAAGTACAAGCAGATATTAAAATGCAGATCTGTAAGATTGTTACTATGGCAGAGATAAAGTATTCTGGATTACAGATCAAAAGTTGATTAAACTTTGAAAACTGATAATCTATTGTTATCTATCAAGTTGGAATTTGTGCAGATTTTTATTATATACGTCAGATTTTATGAAAAAATAATTGAATATATAATTTGAAATTGATATAATATATATGAACAATTGGTATGATGATATATATATATATACACATACACACACACATACACACACACACACACACAAAGCGAAGTTAATAAGGAAAAAGGAAGAGAATATTTATGAATATTCATGAATAGAAAGAATATTCGCTAAATTAAATTGAATTATATCTTTATATATGTGTATTGATTCTGTATGTGCTCTTATATTTTTAGATCATAATTTCAATTTACATTATGTGTTATACATTGATATTAAAAGTGTAGCAAGCAATTTGTATCGAAAAAAAGCGGCAAAAAATATAGATTTTATTATATTTATACACGTAATCAACAAAAATTATATTAGGTCATACAATTTTCTATGACACTCCGATAAATTTTTGAAAATACAATTAAGAAATATGTTCATAAATAAAAATATGTTTATAAAAGTTTATGTTTATAAAAGTATATAGTTTTGTAAAAAGGTACTATCGCATAATTAAATGCGTAGTATAACATTGTAAACAAATGTTGATATATATTGTAAAGAAATTAATTTGTTAGAAATTATTTGCATGCACAAATATCATAATTATCTCTTTGAAAACTTGTATTGATGTTAATTAATTCTTACTGCATTAAATAGTGTAAAGATACATGTATAATATTAAATGCAAAAGGAAAATAATAAATATATTTAAGATTTTTAATATAAATTAATCTTTTGCAATCCTATAAAAATACATGGTAATGAAAATACCAGAAATATAGCTATAAAATAAAAAAGAACTCAATGTATATGATCCTCTAAAAAGACAAATTGATTTACTTTAATTTTCGTAAATTTAATTTTAGTACCAGTGCGCATGATTAAAATGTCTGATACTAAAATATAGTGCAGAATTGATCAGTTCAGCTTTTAGGACTCATATATGTTTTGAAAAAAATTATGAGTCTACATTTATACTTAAAGCAGTATAAATATCAAAATAAAAAAAACAATGCCACTGCTCACAGCCACGAATTTGCTTTTACTTTTAGTAAAGAAAAGAAATATGTTCTAACATATCAATAGTTATATACTGTGGAATTTTACATTGTATATATAAGAAAAGCTTTAAAATAAATAACATTAATTGCTTCCTCATAAAATTAAATTATAGGATATATAAAGAATAAACTAAGATGATTTATGTCTCTTAAAAAAAGTACTAAAATTATTTTTAATTGTTATCTTATTTAAGTCACAAACACGTTGGATGAGTACAACTACGTTCATGTTATATAAACAAATATAAATTCGATAAAATAATCAATGCTGTTTTTTTTTTTCGTTCGATATAAAATCACTGAAAAATTATTTATTATAACATAATGCATTAAAAATGGCAATTGTGCATTAAACTGTTAACATATTATTGATTTCAACCGAGTTTAGGTTGCGCATTTTTTTTTTCATGTTTATTACAGATATATTGTGACAAGTGCATTGAAGCTAACATATTTATGTATAATGCACATATTACAAACTATCAATCCCATACATAATGACAATTATCTAAATGATTCGTGCACATACAATACATTATATATAATTGCAGTGTACTATTAATATCTATTGAAGTATAAAAGCGTGACGCCATATTTTTGTATTTTTATCATTTCTACCAATATTGTTATGTGGATCTATAGCATATGTATATCTTGATAGCTCTATGTCTACTTAGAAGGAATTTTAAAATGCATCTGAATTTTTTTTACGTAATAATGTTCAATTGCACAAAAATAATTATTAATATATATAAAAATAATAATATTTAAAAGATGTGAACCTAATAAATATGTAATAAATTTATATTTACTTTGGTAAACGCATTTGTGCTCTCCTAACGAGTCTGTGTTCTTGCAGAAGCCTAATACTATCTGCTCATATTATGAATAAAATGTGAAATGCCAAAAAATGTCTTGTCTATTGGCGTGAGATAAAACAGAGATATGTAATTCAATGATGAAAATATTCTTAATAGAAGAAAAATAACGTGTACGAATAACTCAAAACAAGAAAAATATCTGTGACAAATTAAATTTCTCCTCGTTATTACTGTCACACATCTCATGATTTTAATTTTTTTTTTTTTTTAAATATGTTTAATTTTATACGTTTTATAAGGAAATGCAATAATGATAAAGGTAAAAGACACTAAAGGCGCAAAAGCCTTATCTTCTCTTTGATATTGGAGACGCAAAAGCATTGTATCATAATTATTCATTCTTCTTTTTCGGCCTTTTCAATGTCTTGCTTCTCTTCACCTTCTGCAGGCTCACCACCTTCGAATTTCGGGCCTGGTGTTTCATCGCCTTCCAAAACGATTTCCTCTGGATCAGGTGCACGCGGTAGAAAATCTTCATCCGGGTACATAGATTCAAAAATATTCTTAGCCTAGAAATAAAAAACAAGTTTAAAAAAAGAATATATATTTAATACAATTTTAAATAATAAGGAAGGATTTATTATATATATTAAAGTAATAGAATAAGCTATCGTTCTGTATCAGATATCTGAATAACATGTCAGACATATTTAAATACTTAAATCACATAAGTAATTTAATACATTAAAAATTATATAAGATATAATTACTTACAGGAAGTAGAAAGCATTTAAATAATTAGTTGTATTTTTCTTACAAATAAATTTATTATATTATATTACTAGATATATATATATATATATATATATATATATATATATGTATGTGTGTGTGTGTGTGTGTGTGTGTGTGTGTGTGTGTGTGTGTGTGTGTGAGAGAGAGAGAGAGAGAGAGAGAGAGAGAGAGAGAGAGATTATTATGTTATATTATTGTATGAGATTTCGTTAATATATATTATTGTACCTGGTTCACAGCAAAATCGAAATCAAGTTCAAGATCTGGTCCAGAACATAAGTGTATATTACTCGGCGCAGAATTGCTTAATTTAATATCGCTTGCAGGTAAATTCAAATACAAGGACCATAATACTTGAGGTAATGGATATTCTTTTTCTTCCTTTTCTTGTTGATCAATCTAATATAATTATTAAAAAAAAAATCGATTAAACATATCAGAGACTTACTTGTAGTTTATGTATATTCTAAATTTTTTTATTACCTGAAGATGTCTTTTATCAGGAGAGACCGTTTGGGTATGAGAAGAATTACGTACAGCATTGGTGGAATCAAATGGTTCAGCTCTCAGGAATTTATTTACGACATATGCCAGATCTTCCTTTGCATTCTTAGTACGTTTACATGTCATATGAACCATGACTAAGAAAAAAAAAGGAAAAACACGTTATAGACACAAATCGAAGTGATTCTGAAATATATTCATATTAATTTTATACATACACAATCCTTGAGGACAAGCATTGGTGGATGGTCCCAATTCAATTAGAGTAACAGGTTCTTGCCCTTGTTCGTCTGGTGGATAGTATAAAAGAGTTAGACTTTCTTTTTCGCCTTGCATAATGGACCTGTAGAAATAAAATGTCTAATAAAATATATTGTATGCACACATATATGTAATATTGTATATAATTATTTTTTAAATTGTACAAAAAATTGCATGTAGGAAATACCTATCGGTGATAAAAATCCCGCGCGAAATTTGATTTTCTCCTTCGGAAGCTACAATCTCCGGTGGCAAATGTCCTTGTCCTACTACTAAATGCTCCAAAGCTAATCGCTGTTTCCCAGTAATAATAGCTTTACATTTATCTTCATTAACTACCACACCATCTAATTGTCTTTTTAAACAATAAACTCCACCAAAGACTGCACATAATCTAAAAAAGAAGAATTATTTTTACAACACTATAGACAATTTATAAAAAAAGTTTAACATTCTTGCAAAATATACCTGCAAAAGCATTGAGGCAGTTCTCCACTTCCATACATAGGCCATAAGAAGGGTGTATTTCCATAACGTCCAAGACTATTGAGGAAATGTTTCGTACGATTAACACCATCTCTACATGATGTTTTATCCGTTGCCATTGCAATAGCTTGTACAACATAATGCTGTACTATAGGTGTAAGATTTTTTGTATTAAGATATTCTAAGAATGTTTTATCACGGAAACCTAAAAGTAAATGAGATAAATTAGATTTAAATTATAAATGTATGATGTGATAAATAATTAAGAAACTTAACACCTTTATATTACATACCATCAAACTCTGGACTATCAGCACCTTGTTCCATGCAAGATGTCAGAAGTTGCATCAACATTCTCTTCTCGACCACGCTAACAGTTTTATTCGCAAATACATCGGCTCGAGAGCAAGGGACTTGCGTAAGTTTACCATCCATATAAGTAGCAACCCTAGAAACTGCACGGAATTCGGCATAACGTGCAATGTTGCTAGAAATTAATAGTTCTACTAATTCTCCACGGGCAAATAATAGCTACAATAAAAATCACATATTATGTATTGAAAAGAAATATATATGTGTATTCTCTTGTTTCGTCCAATATAAAAATTTTACTTTAGGTGCCAGATCAATATTAAATCTTCTATATTCTTTTTTTATACGGTCTATGCTCCATTGTTTCATTGTTTCATTATCTTTCTTATCAGCCTTGTCCTGATCAGTTTTTTCCACACTTTCAGCGGCGCTATCTCCAGAACTCTCAGTTTGGGTATCTTTTGAGGAAACATCAGGCAAATCTGCCTCACTATACAGAAACAAAAAATCTAGTTAGAATACATAAGATATTTAAAAATCATTACATAATTAATATATGTTCACTTCTTACCTGTAAATATACCAGGTTTCTTCAATATTCTCAACCGTAGAATATTGATCACTAGCCTTTAAAAATTGTTCACCTTCTTCCAAATCAATATTTATATTTCTAGTATTATTCTTAGTTTTTAAATCTTCTATCCATTTTTGTAAGCCATCAAAATTAAATGTAGCCCAAAGACCTCCATAATATTCATTGCTAAATTAAAAAGTAATACTTATTCAAAAAAAAAGTATATAATTATTGCATATTTCATTATCTTAGTTATAAATAGCTTATCATATCATTCCAAGAAATGTGTGCAGATCTCTTTATCTCTGACAACAAAAATAATAAGAATTCAAGATAAAAGATTATTAATTTTTCCTTTTTCTCAAATACATGAGCAAAATTATTTTATATAATCTTTTTAATATATATTAATAAATAAATAAATAATATATATATATATATTTTTTTCAATATTTTGGAAAAGTGTTTAATATTCAATTAGAAAACTATTAACAATAATTAATACGTAATGAATATTATATTAATGTAGCATAATTATTTTATATACAATTTTGACTTTTGATATTTAATGAGATAATGAATATATTAATCATCTTTGCAATTATGTATATATCGTATATATGCGGTATTGGATAGTAATTAGCAATGCAAAAGGAAATAGAAAAAGATAAATGCCGGCCGGGCATCACCTGTCCAAGTGTAGAACCTTTTTGCCGATTCTGCTTGCCGCTGCGGCGACGATGGACTCGGTCATACCTGTCGGGAATCATGATAGTGAGAGTGATCATTGATAAAAAAAAAATTCGTTTCCCGACGAATACGGAGCGATTCGTTTCTTTTTCTCTCGTATTGATAAAAATCAATACCTGTTCCTACGACGACCACATCGTATTCGGTCGGCAAGTCGTCCTCCATGGCTGTTTTCTCCGCAGCTGTCTCGGAGCCGATCGAATTCACGGGCGATTAGTCGTGTAAAGGGTATAATTCGACAATACTAGGTGCGACAGACGCAGATCAATCAATTCATCTTCTTCAACGACTTCGCGATACCAACGAAATTTTTGCAAAAGAGGCCCCACCCTGCACACAACTTTCACTCGTTCGCAACTCACGGGCTTTCACCCCTTTTTGTTCCAAGTTTGACAGAACGGTGCAATACGCCAAGCAATGACAGGAGGGAGAACGGGGTCGTAGGAAGGGGAAGGGCGAGAGAGAGAGAGATCGTTAATTCGCCGTCTTGCTCGTACCAGCTGTCGCGCTGCCTTGCGGACACATTAACGTTAGATGCTCGTTTTCAACAACACGATTTATTTTCGTGACATAGACTCGCTACCTTTCCATTTATCTCTCTTACGTTCCGTTTGACGAAAGTTTCGAATCGTTTGATTACCAATCAGAACGAACGAGGCAAAGATTTCTCTACCTGATTGGTCAATCAAATAGTTCGAAACTTTCGTAGATGGTGCTCCTTCTTATTCCTTTACTTTCCTAGATTGAATTCTGATAAATGATAGGTTCACTCATCTCACTCTATTTTCTTAACTTCAAATTTCAGAGAGAGTAAGAGCATTTATCATTTTGCGAAACATCTTTATAAAACGTTTTAAATAAAGTACGATAAAATATTTGTATATAAATATAAGAGAAGATGGTGAGTGATTTAAAACCGGAATGTTCCTTTTCCTGCTGGTATCCAACATTTAAGAAAAATTCCTTGGAGGCTACGATTCTCGACATTCCTGACGATGTTATAAAGTACTTGGAGCATGACGCATTTGTGTTGCCTATCGAGGCGGTGAGATCGTTATCAGAGAATTCCGAATGGACTGACGGTTCACCAGTGACTGGCGAGGAAGAGGTGTTCATTACCCTCTCTATTTAAAAAAAAATTCATGCACATATAATGAAATTATAATTAGGGTCATCTACCTAATTTATAAAATAATCTCTTTAATTATTGTAGGAAACGGACTATCAACTAACATTTCCCGAATTCAGTAAAAAAATACAAGATGTATTAGATGAATATGATGCAATATTCATCAAAACTAATTGGAGCTCACCTGCAGTAAGTTAGCTTTCACTGTATATTATTCTTATATTTTGCAGTTGAAAGATTTACTTTCGAAAAAAAAAAATTAAATTAAAAAATAATGTTTTCCTAAAAATACAAAAAACATCAATATAAAAAAAAAGAAATGCGATATGAGCAGTAAAAACCAATTTTTTTCTTCTAAAATCAATTATTCTATTAATGATTCAAATAATATATTTATAAATTTTCCATATATTTAATCCATTTAATATAATGTATATCTTTGTAATAATTATCATTTCAATAATTATATAAATACAATAAGAATGCAATTGCAATAATTTACAATTATTTTGTAATTATTTTGTAGGATGCAACATGGGTTGCGCCAACAAAGACTCTCAAATGTAAGACCTTGGAGGAAGTCTATTTATTGTTGAAGAGTTCTGATAGAATCGCTAAAGATTTGAGTACTGTAAAATCTTTGAGAAATTGCGAAAATTCTTTGTCATTCTGTTTAGTATTGAAGCAATGGCGAGACATCAATCCTTGCACAGAATTCCGCTGTTTTGTTATGGACAATGAGCTCATTGGTAATTTATTGACTCAATTTTTTTCTTCAACTATTAAATTTTATTCAATATCAACTATCCGCGTTTCTGCTTGTTATTACAAAGTCAACTTTGGCTATAACAAATTGCGTTTTATGCAGCTATAAGTCAGAGAGATATATCGCAGTACCACAGTTCCAATGAGTCAGAAAAATATAGTATACAGACAGACATCAAGAGCTTGTTCTCAGAGCGCATCAAAGGCAAATTTCCCTTATGTAATTGTAAGTAAGCATTAAAATTAATAACGAGATTCGAATGCGTATAATCATATCATCCATAAAGTTTGTCTCTTATAGATTCTTTCGATGTCGTACGACGTAAAAAGGACAAAGTAAAAATAATAGATTTCGGTCCGATGAATGCATCGTCTACGCAAGGAACGCTCTTTACGTACGAGGAATTACAAAATCATATTAATGATACACCAGAGTTTCGTTTTATCGGAGAGGAAATAGGTATTCAACCAAAGCCTCCTACGCATTTTTGCATTCCGCAAGAAATCAGCGAATTTTTCCAATCGAGTGATAATGTCACATTACTGGATCTTATTCAAAGGGTATGCTTTTGCTGAAGAAATATTGCAAAAAGCAACTTTTTTTATTTTTACTTTTATATTTGATAATCAATTACGATAATTCAGTATTTTGTTCTCTTTGTTGTAGGAGGTAGAAAGTCAACGAAAAGAGCATGAAAATACTAACAGTTTGGAGAATACTTGATGTATATATAATGATAATAAATATGTTTCTTATATATATGAATATTAGATGTAATTTTTTTTTTCAGCTGTAACTGTTTTATTCATATGCATATAAGTGATATATAAATTTTAAAAGAAAAAAAATATAATTCTCAATATATTTTATCTTTTCCAAAAAAAAACGAAAAACTATATAATATCTAATGTAAGCTATAATAAATATATAAATGATTATACAATAAATAGATTCTATTTGTTAATTTCCATATATTACAATTCTAGCTTGTTTAAGTTCCATATTTTGAGATCATTAACATCAGAATGTTAAGAGGAATAATCGAACTTGTTGAATTATTAAATCTTCAAATTCTCCTTTGCACAATTTTACCCTCCATCTTGCGATTCGATATACAAGAAGAAATCTTGTTTCTAAACCATTTGGAGGAAATGTAGACGATGTAATTTATCAATTAACTTAAGGCCGATAATTATCATAGCATAAAATTACGATCCAAAGCTTCTCCGAGCTATTAGTTACAATTAAATGCTCCTGATCATTGAAGCGCTCGCACATTTGGCGATGCGATATGTATATGTATGTGTGTGTGTGTATATATATATGTATGTGTATGTAGCTGTATATGTGAATGAATATACACCGACAAGATATTTAAATACAGAACTTTCACTTTTATTCTGCCAGACCCTCTTTCTATCATTACATTACATAAAACGATTAAAGGCTATCCTACCGCTTGAAAGAATTATCATAATATTGCAGTATTTTTTTCGAGCCATCGGCCTTTTAACCGAGCGACGTTCCTTATATAGAAAATATGTCTTGTTTATGTACAATATGCAATCCTTAATACTTCAGTTTTGAAAAAGGATCCTCGATATATGTATCTCCGGACAAGTTAATACGCTGTACAGTCATATCCACGGAGTATTTTCATCTTTCTCTCTCTCTCTCTCTCTTTCGTTCTTTACAATCTCCACAGAAATAAAGTCCATAGGATAGGGCGACTACTGCTGTGTGCGATTTTACAACTTCCACCAGTGGATCATGATACATTTCTATAATCCGATCTTTTCATCGCAAAACGATTCTGCAGCTTTTCACATCGCATTTTGTCTGTACATTTTCTGTAAAGTATTAAGGATAAAAAAATGCACAAATGTTTAAATTCTAATTTCTTGTAACGTATATAAATTTTTGTAAACTTTTTATTGATAGCAATAATGCAAAAATTTCTCTCAATATTCTAACATAGACATATAATTACTTCATATACACAAAAGTAATATATATATATATATATATATATATATATATATATATATATATATATATATGATATACAATTTTTTTGCTAGTTTTTTAGAAAAATTTTCTAAACAAAATTCTACTCCGATATATAATACACATAAAAAATAATTAAAGGAATGCGAACTATTCTATATTCTGGATAGACGTTGCTTAAAATTTTGTACAACAAAAGATTCATTTTTTAATCGTAATTTTAACTGTAATTTAGTTCAAATGAGTTTAATGAAAACTAAATCATATTTTTCTATCGCGTATCTAGTGCCAAATCTGACCATGTAACTTGGAATTTTCGTTTATCATGTAAAAGCTATTTAATATAAATACAAAGTCAGAAATAGGACACTGCACTTTTAGTTCATTAGCTGAGCTACGAGACAAAGATGATTCATGAAAAAAAAATAAATAAATAAGCGCAATACGATGAAAAAAGTTGCGAAGTCGCTTCGCGAAATAAAGCCCTATTTACAGAGCGTCTTCTTTTTTTGCGAGCAAAATACGATAGACTGCTTCATTACTACTTCATTATACAGAAAACTTTTCCCATGTCAGTCACAATTGCAATTTGTGCATCGATTTTTTTGCTTAATATACACGCAAATATCGGTCGAACGGGTTTTATATAAAAGGTATCAAATGCCTTTATCCAAATATAAATGAAAGAATAAATAAAACTTAATTTTTTTTTTTAGAAGAAGAAATAATATGATGTTACTTTGCATGATTAGAATAATTTGCAACATATATCTCGCTGTTTTTATAAATAACAACAAATACGGACAACATTGTGTGCATGAGGACTAAAAAAAAAGGGGGAAAAAAAAAGAATATTTCTTCACAAAGTAATCATTATATCAATGATTAATCGAAGAATGGGAAGCATGATTCCCTTTACATAAAAGCCTTTCAATTTCGCAACTCAAATTCAGAGAAAAGTCCCTTCTCGCGAAACATGTTTCACGAAGGGGCACCCTTTCGCAACGCGCATCGTTCTCGAGACACTTGATACAATTTTTCTTACAGTGCATATGTATAGCGGTGGTGTACCGTATCTAGAAATGTTCCCTTCTCGCGAAAATGTGTTTATATGTCGTCTCTTCTATTATTCGCATTATGTACACAGGAGCGCTTCTTTTTTCGCGTCTTCGGAGATGACTGTACCTGGTCACCATTCATAATTAATATTTCACGTCACGTGTTATTATAAATTTCTCTCGCGTACTCTCTCGGTTCTTTACTCGCATTAGTACGTTCTCCTCATTAGTACTCTGAACGCTCAAATTGTTTCGACTGATTTGTGCTAAACGACATTACATAGCTTAATGAATGTACGTTTTGCAACGTATGGCCGTTCGCTTGTCTCTTCCGAGTCTCTCCTTCGTTTCACATCTTTTCTTCTCCACCCTTTTATTCGCTCGCATTAGCATATTTATCCCCCTTCCTTTTTATTATATACGCCGCTCGTTTTATTGATACTAAAGTGACGTATAACACTCGCGCATTCTCTCTTTTGCTTTTCTTTTTCGCTCTCTTTCACTCGCGCTCGCTCTTTTTCTCTCAGAATACTGGTAGGGTGTTGAGTGACAAAAAAACAGTAGTCTTAACAAACGTACGATACAAAAACTCTTAAGTTATCGCTTAACGGCCGGTGTAAAGCGGATTATTTATTTTATCATTTTTTTTTTCTTCTCTCCCCCTTCTCTTTAAGTACCTGAAGAAGCTTAGCTGTGGAAAACCTCGCCTTAATCCTCAAATACAGGATCTAAAACCGATAAAATTTAGGTGAAGTCGAAATTTTTTATATCTTTATTGATGATAATCGAAAAGCGACACTTTGGCAAATCTTTCTTCAGCATCAAGAATTGAACTCACCGAAATTCTACGGTTTATGATCCTTGCTTTTTAAACGAACGTATATTCTGCGTATTCCTTCCTTCTTTCTCTTGCTTTCATCTCGAATTTGCCTTAACAACAAAGACTACACATCCCTCTATGATAAATGCGATTGGTACGACTAAATTGGATGGCGAAAGGCCAGACTATCACCGACGAATCAAGTGTACGCACACGCGTATCTGCGCGAGCTAAAAGCTATATCTCTCTTTTTGAGAGACGTCTCATTCAAAAAATACGCATCTCTATTTGGTGTGAGACATTCGCTCGGAATTTTATACAAGCGCGAAGACGTGCCGCTCTGACATTTCTCCGTATTTTTCTCTCTCTTTATCGTCTCTTTCTTTCTCTTCGCACACCTCCTCTTCTCTCTTTAATATACAGGAAGATATAATTCGCCTTCTTATTTTTAGCATGAGAATAAATAGACTAAACTTTTCCTTGCTTTATACAAACGGCTCCAGTAGAAACGCGATTTTCTTTCTTTTTTTTTCAGAATACGCTTTTCACGATCAAGAGCGAAAAAGTATTAAGGAAGTCGAGGAAGAAAATGCTACATTAAATTAGATGCAAATGTAAATTGAGACGATCTATAGAAAAAAGAGAACGTCTTTTCTGTAGAGATCAATTTATTTAATTTAAATAATATTTGTAGCATAATTTTCCTTTAATTAAAAATTAAATCGTTAATTAAGAGACATCTTTTGTTTCTATAAACCAACTCAATTACACAAGAGCTTAATTTCAATATAGAAATAAATAAAATAACGTAATATGGTCGGGATCCGTCTCGCTTAACACAAAATAAAAACGCACTTTTCTTTTTGTCGTAAGAAGTAATGGAAGAAAAATGAATGTAGACTGCCTCACACAATATAGATGAATAAAAGTATAAATAAAATATTGGAAAATCATGTAAGCCACAATAAGATTGGATTAATGTAATAAAACAGGTATTTTATCAAAAAAATTTGTATCTGTTAATTATTCCTGTAGCCAATAGCAAATTAACATAAATACTACTCAACGTATTTATTTACACATATTTAATTACAGAATCTTTCTTCCCGAGAGCTACGCTTTTCACGCTTTGAATTGTATATAAAACAAAATGATTTGGATTAAATGATAAAAGATATAAGAAAAGAAAAAGTGGATGTGACGCAGTTTACGTTTTTATCTCGCAAAATCAAATTGTCTATCAGGTAAAAATCATGTTATAAGCGATTTTTTATACGTATAAGTATTTCAACTTCCACGCTCTCATCAGAAAAATTGTTATAATCAAAATAAACTAAAAAGATATATTAAGCGCAGGAGGTAGATATCTTGCTCGTCGTTTAACTACTAACTGAACGAGGAATTGAAAGGAACGTGATTTGTGATAATTAGTCATATTTATAGCGAAGCGATTATATTATATATTATAATCACAGAAAAAGGATGTTAGTTATTTTATTCGCAGTGTTGGCATACGTGTAGAATGTGTATAATTTGCGAATAAAAAAAAAACAAAATAATAGAAAATTATATCGATCTATTTGTTTATATTCAAATTGTATACACAAAATAATATAGTTACATACAACCAAAGAGAATGTAAATTTTTTAAATTTTGTTTTATAACATTACTCCATAAAAAAAAAATGATCATTTTATAAACGATTATATAATTCTTTCATAAAATTAAGATTTTTTTTTCGTAATAGCGCATGTGAAAAATTACAACAAAAAAATTTAAAAGCTTTATTTATTCTTTTTTTATCTTCTTCTTCGGTTTTTGTTTAGTGCCAAGTCATCGATTATGAATCTCTGTATTAAATATATGTATAATGATAGTGTACAGTTTTTAATCTAATTTAAAAAAAATATTTACAACCACTAAAAAAATAATTAAATTCATTCTACAGAAGAAAAAAAAAGGAAAAAACGAGCGCAGAGATTAATTGAATTACAATTTACATATTCTACACGCGCAACAGCAATGCTGTTCACACCAATTCATTATTCGCGTTTCCCTCATCTCCTTTTCGACAGAGCCTCTACTTTGGTTCATATCACGTAATGAGACACTATTCGCAGGAACAGTTATACCTCGATTACTTGAAGCTACAATTTTTTTGCAACATCGAAAGAGAACAAAAAAAGAGAGAAAGAATAAATCGCGAGTTCTTTCTATATATGTGTATATATATACATATATATGATATATGATATATATATATATATATATATATCACATATATACACATACATACATGCACATATATATCGCGCGCCGGTAAAAGTTTGGAATGGATATCAGCGCCCAATGACGCAATTGTAATTATACAACAAAAGGTTGGATCAACTCATTATACTCTCACGCAGCCTTTTTCACACGCGAGTTTTTATAAGTTATAAGTTTAGAGTAAGTCCACACACACATATAGCAAAATTTACGGTCATTCACACGAGCAATCTCACGATAATAATATGATATAAATCTGTCATCTTCATCCGAAACAAAATGAAGCATTTTTGTACTAAAGTGCAGCGATATATATATATATATATATATATATATATATATATATATATATATACATATATATACATATACATACATATACATACATACATACATACATACATACATACATACATACATACATACATACATACATACATACACACACACATATATATATGTATAATATTATATTACCTTTTCAATGAATTATCTATGCAATGTTGTTATGTGTTGTGTACACTCATTTGGATTTTTATTATGCACCATGACAAGGTATGGTCGGGCCGTATAACAGACAGTTATTAAAATGATCCATAGAACATGTTATTGCCATTAAATTCTTTTACTTTTCTTTCATATGTCTCATATCGCTTAAATCGTATATATATATATATATATATATATATATATATATATATATATATACATATACATATATATCTTTTCATCATTCAAACAATCCCGCTTTTCTTCAAGGATTGCTTTGCAAGAGCAGAGCGCCGAGAATTTACAACGACAGTTTCATCTCTATATATAAAGTTAGAGTTATACAGATACAAGTAAGCATTACACGAAAGGCAAAGACAATGCATTCCAAAGAGATTGCACATCCTTGTTACTATATCCTAATCTGTTTTCGGAAAGAGAACTCTATTATTATTTGTCTATTCAGTCTGACCACACCATGTTACAACGTGGAATAGAGCTTTGTCATGACAGACATACTGTAGATTGAATTATATAAATTCAGGCTCTCTCTCTTTACTCTGCGAGTGATCTATTAACGAGCGCATTACGGTATCTCTTATTTCATTCATCATAATTTGTTTACACTCGTCGCCCACATCCTCGTCACAAAACGACTTGACTAGATTGCATCGCTAAACGGTCCTTAACGATTAAAAATCTAAGTCTGCCATACATAAATGATCTGTATCTTACAATCTAATATCATAGTTAACACCTAATGGTAGAAGGATGATCTACTGTTATATCGACGAGAACTTTAATTAATATAAATCATATGTCTCTATTATATCCTTTCTCTCTTATGCGCGCGTACATTCTCACATATCCATATGTTCCTACACGCACGCAAGCACGCAAGTCAACGTGTCAACGTAAATTTATCATTAATTTAAACTCATGGAGAATATTTTTCTTGGCTAAACCTGCATGTAACCACCAATGTTTCAAATGTTGCAAATGTGGTAAATCACGTAATTCGCGCATCTAAGCGCGTTTCTAGTAATATTTACAATAACGTGTCCCATTTATATTTCCCGATCTGCGAATAAAATCATTTACTGTTCTTCTTGACGAGAAAAGTACAACATCTGTGTTGACCCAATTTCGATCGCGCTGAAACGCCCGCATCGCTTCAAAAACCATCAATGACGATAATGATGATACGTTAATGATATAGTAACATGTTGCGGTGCTCATACGAGCGTTAGATCGCTAGGACTACCTTCTCTTACCAGGCTGCTTCGACGACAAGCGTTTCTTCAATTTGTGATCCGATTTAACCGTCGTCGTTGTCTTCTTTTTCGGTCGCTCCGGCGAACCGTTGCAACACGCGCAGCCTTTCTTCACATGGCCGCGCAGACTGGATCTTCTGGCGCGGCAATCCGCCGGCTCCATCAGTACGATATTACCGGCCTCGTCTTCAGACGCCTCCGACGCTTTGTCACTTGACACTACCATCGACTCAGCTATCGCTATCGATTCCGTCTTGGGAATTCGCTTAGGAAGCGCTGCCATTGTTGCCGTTGCTTTATGATCGGTACGATTTAAAACTACCCTCGCATTCACTTGCAGTTTATCTTTCTTCTTTACATAGGTGCAACGTCGATCGGTGGACAAGGATTTTAATGTCTGTACACTGTCTTCCAAGCCATTGCTCAATGCAACATTGTCCTCCGGCTGACTGCTGATCGATTCGCTGATGCTCGAGTCCTCATCCTCGCTGCTGGACCTCGTGCGTTCGGACATTGGACTCTCCCACGCCATGTACGAATCCATGCGCATTTTGGATGACGGCATGCGCTTCTTGTTGGTGTATGTGTACTTATGCGTGGACAGCAATGGTCCGGCCGCGGCCAGTGGTGATAATGGTGATGGTATAGTATGGTGGTCTGCAGTATTGCCGCTAAGTAGAGTTAAACTTTCGTCACCTGAGCTTGCCGCTGAAGTATTGTTAACGTTGATGCTAGGTGGTAGCGATTCCGAATCCAGATCAATGTCCAGTTTCATATTAGATGGTATACTGGATACACTGCTAGGCGTACCTTCTTTCGAACCACTCCTCGAAAGCAGCTTGACACGATGATGACCACTCATGTCTTTCGACGAATCGTTCTCCAGCGAGCCGAGATTTGCCGGTGATAGCCTAGAGATGTCCGAGTTGCTGTTCGACGCTTCATCCTGACTTAGATTGTCCATAGTAAGTCGCATATGTTTCACCGGGGTCTCCAAATGTAGATCCTCTTTTTCTCGTTTGCCCCTCTTTAATGAATCCTTCAATGTTCTAGCGCGCTGACTCGTATTCCTTTTACACTCGTTCGATTTGAAATCGCTCGTCGGACTAGCATCCCTGCTGCCGCTTGACGAGTCCAGCGACCGAAAATACGAGCTATTGTATGGCTTCATGCCCAAGGATTGACTGCAGGACGCATCCTGCGAGGAATGATCGAACGAGGGCGAGTGATTCGTGTCAAATAACAAATCCGCCTCGGGAAATAGATCGCTGGTGCTGGGTTCATCAACTCCTAGATCTTCGCATTCTTCCGATAAGCTCTTTTGCAATTTAAGTTCGCGCTCGTACGCCGCGGCTTTCCTCTCTAACCTCTGCTGCATCAAATCGCGATCCATTCTGGGAATCAGTTGTGATTTCATCAGATTGCTCTTATTAGAATACGAAGTATCTAGAGTATGATTCATGAAATATTTCTTCGTGTTCGACTGATAGATCTGCCCGCTCGCCATCTCAATGCCTTGACCCTTATTGATGATCTGCAGCACGCCCTCTGAATTATCACTGTCCCTGGAATTATAGTCATTCGATTGATTCTCTCTTTTTCTCCTGCTCTCCCCACCTTTCTCTCTCTCACAAATTTTCAAATAATCTATTCATTATAAAGTTTAATTCATTTCAAATATTATTTACTATTAAATATTATCAAATTAGAGAGAATTGTAAAGACATATGTAAGTAGATATAAAGTAAATAAAATAATATTAATCAAAATCAAATTTTTCAAATGTTTCAAGATTTTGAATAAAGTTTGACAAACAATATTTAAATTAAACAAAAATAATGTTTAGAATAAAATAATATTTATATAGAAATTTATATAGAAATTAAACTAAAATTCTTTTTTGCGATATATATCAATATGATTAAATTATTACCTGGAATATCCTTTCAACGAATCATTGCTTAGTGTATTCATTGACGTAGGATTATATCTCCATGGCGTGTCAGGTGAAATCTTTCCCTCTGATTCCCAGGCTTCCTGTAAGCGCGCGTTTTCATACAGCATCCCATTTCCGACTTTGCAGGAGCCATCGATTGTTTCAGTGGATTGTTGCATAGACGATTCTTGACTATCTGAACTGCTCGGTCCACCGGTCACCAAGAACTGCGTCGTACTGTCGATGACGCTCGATTGCTTGTTCGTAGAGATAATAGAAGACTCTGTAAGAAGAATAAGATGCGAAAAGAATTAATTGATGCATAATACACGTTATGTATACGTAACGTGTATTATGCATCTATGCGATAATCGACATGCAAATTACACGACACAATATATTCTATAATATAAAAAACTTATATTATTTTTGTCAGCATTTTTATACAAAATGAAAATAAAATAATAAAAATAAAATTTTATTTCAAATTTCCAATTTTTTTTACAAGTTTTAACAACAGAGTACTAAAACAATTTATTGTATAGAATAAGTTTATACATATAAGTTTAATAAATTCATACTAATATTTATACTTTAATAATAATAATAAGAAAAATAAAAATTTAATAATAAGAAAAAAAAGAACATTTTTCGCAAAACAGCATTTTCACATTTCGGGAGAGTCCTTACCAATTTTCGTATTATTCTGTAATGACGTGGCAATGTTCATGGGAATCAATGTTCTCGGCGACATGTTCTCTTGTATGCTGATAACATCGTTGAATTTTCTTTTCTTCGGAGAAATAATTTTGGTACCAGCTGTTATCTCGGTGGACATCTCCTTCGTGTCTTTCTGCTGTTGCTGACTAGCGTCGTTGAGTATGGCGTTTACATCGGTTTGCGAGGCAAACGTGAGCGCGATGGTAGCGCCTGTTTGTATAGACATCGGTTTCTCGGCATGAATCTCCCGTCCATCCTGAGATGATTTCTTATCCGGCGAATGTGAGACCGCAGCAGCTGCTGGTGCTATGCAGACCACATTATCCGCCTTAAGGGTGGCAGGTGTCGATAGTTTATGTATGCTTGAATTAAAAAGCCTCGTCGTGCTTTGCAGCGTTGGATTGCTGGTGATAACACCGCATATTTGTTGATTATCCGATATCTCGTTGATGGTCCGAGTGCCAATTAGACTGATAGTGGGATTATTGCTCTTGTTTACTACAATGGCGGCATTCGTTGCTGCTGATTCGACCGTGAGTCCGCTGCTAACGGTCACGGCTGCTTCATTTTTCAATGTCAAGTCACCGATCACATTGGGCTTCACGTCTGGTGTTGTTACTGTAGCCGTGGCCGTTTCTCCGACAAATTGCGCACTTCCTGTTTGAGGTATTACTACAGACGCGCTCTGCACATTTTGTGTACCAGTGAGCGTCTGATTATTATTCGATAGTGTCTGCAAGGTGGGTTGCATTTTCATTTGTTTAACGTGAGGCTGCGTGATCAGCTTACCCTGATTGAGGAATGACTGCAGCACCAAGGTATTAGTGCTGTTATTGCTGGCACGCACAGTTGGCACCGTGAGTATTTTAGTATTTCCTACTATGTACTGAGTGCCCTTGGCTACTGCCAATGGCAGTACAATACCCGGCATCAATACCGATGCACCACCCATCTTGCTGGTGACTGAAGCGAGTGCCTCGCTAACGCTCACCGAGTTCGACGGCAACGCTTCTTGCACAATTACTGCGCGCGGCTGATTTGAACCTGGCTCCGTAAAGATGAGATTACGCCGCTTCACGTTCAATTCAACGCCATCGTTGGAATCGCTCGTCAGGCTACGCACTTCCGCGCTCGTTTCCGCATGACTGCTGGCATTAACGTTCACTGATGGTTCCTCCGGTGCAGAAAATCCGGCCGGACTATCCTGCACGTGTACAACGCCACTGGATGAATCCTCGCTGCCCATAGTTCTGCCAAGATCGTCCGTACTGGGGCTCAATTCGGAAGTTTGCTGTCCCACCGGTTTAGTCTTGCTCGAGCTTGACTTTTTTCTCTTTGATGATTGGCTTGGATTAGTTGGTGGATTAGATCTTCTTCGAGGCGCAGGTTTATTGTTAAGATCCGGCGAATTTCTCAATTGCTCAGCGTATTCGTCAAGAATCGCGTAGATCCGCTGGGCAGTTTGCTCATCCTCTTGCGGCTTTTGTTGTGGTTTCGGTATAGGCGACGCCTTGGACGTGTTAGTGGCACTGGTCTTGACCGCTTTTGGCGTCGATTTCTTTACGCCAGTCTTGGCAGCGGCCGCGGCTGCAACAGATGGCGGTGTCGGTGGCGTCTTACCGGCCGACGGCGTCGGTGCCGGCGTTACACATGGACTCGATGAACTCTGTGACGTGACGCTTAATGCTGGTGATGCTGCCGGTTGACAATAACTAGTAACCACGACCACTGGCGTTGGTGTAGAATTAGCCGCCACTTTGGCGGTGACAACTTGGTTGCCACTGCTCGGGTTCACATAGGCCACAGAAACCTTCTGCGAAAATACAGATTCTTGCTGGAATGTCACAGTATTACCATTGCTAGCAAATGATTCATTATTAGCGCTAGGTTGCGTAGGCATCATCAATTGCTGTGCCAAAGCGCTAACGGAAATCTGTTGTTGTTGCTGCTGCTGTTGTTTATTCGCTTGAGTCTGCTGTGTAGTGGTTTGTGTTTGTACGGTTGTCGTGGTCGCGTTGTTGGAAATCGAATGGTGAGCCTGTGGCTGAATACTTCTCTCTTTCACCTGTTCTAGCACACTTTCAAACTCCCGTAGCTGTTCCAATGTCGTTGAGCTCACTTCATTATTCACTTCGATCGGAGAACCAATCAAACTATCCGTTCTCACGGCTTGTTGCTGCTGTTGCTGCTGCTGCTGTTGTTGTTGTTGTTGTTGCTGCAGTCTCGGCGTCTGCAAGACAGCCTGAATAGCTCCCGTCATTTGCTGTCTACTAACTGGGCGAATGTTAAGTTTAACGACTGCAGTTCTGCCAGAGTTGGTATGCGATATAATGTTGGTCGGTATAATGTTGAGTTGATTCGGATTATTGGTTATCACTTTGTGCGTGTATATGACGCCAGTGTTGGGCGAGCTTGCATTTTGTACAAGTTGTGTTATTGTTTGATTAGCAATCTGGTTCGAGTTGATGGCGGTATTTGTTGGGCCGTTATTACTGGAACTTGGCACAATACTAACTACCTGCCTGTTGGTTGACAATTGCAGATTGGGAATGATTGATTGCACATTGATGTTGCCAGCATTTGTCTGCTGTTGTTGTTGTTGATGTTGTGGTTGCTGCTGATTGTTCGGCACGGATGTTTGCACTGCCTTTGATAGATTCGTCGTTTTTTGCGTGGACGCTGCTGCCGTTTGTTGGATGTTGCCCAGAGATGTATCATTCGAGGTGTTAGCGGCACTACTTGCAGGTGTATCAGTTGACATGCTATAAAGTGTTTTGCGAAAGGCCTGATTGAACTTGGGCAGAACAGCATTCTGACTGGATTGTGATGTGTTCTTTACAGAGGAAGCGGTAAGTCGATCGTAGGCGTTTCTATTAGATGTCGCGCCACCTGTTGCGTCCGTGACACGTTGCGGTTGCTGCGTTGTTTGTCGCGCAAAACTAATACCGTCGTCCAGATTCTGCAAGCCTAAAAGATTTCTCTGGGTGGGACTGAGCGATGCAATATGGTAACTGCCATCCGGTTTGCAGATGACCTTTAACGACTCGGATGTAATAGGTGTCGCGGCTAATCCTCCCGGGGACGTTGTCGTGGTCGTTGTCGTCGTGGTTATGATTCCAATCGCACCCGTAGAACACGGAGAAGAAGGTGATTTTCTTGGCGATTGATTGTTGTGCTGATTGCTCGCGCGACGTATCTGTGCCATTGTTCGCATTGCACCGGATGATTCGATAACGACGGCGGCGGCAGTAGCATCAAGCTGATGTATCGATGAGGGATTGTTGGCGGTCATCGTCGTCGCCGAGATTGTCGGACTGATAGTCGGTGACGCGGCATCTGGCAGCTGATTGGCTTCCTCACCAACCGCATCCGGCGAGCTTCCAAGATTTGATGATAATCTCAGTGGCGGCGTTTGACCGGCTGGACTCATACCAACGCCGCTATCGTGGCCGCTTGTTGAGGACGGCGTGCCCGGTAATTGTATACTATTGTTGCCACCGCTACTACTTTGATTACTGGCCACGCTTGGTGTACGCGTGGGCCGGGGTGGTGTGTTACCGCTGACATTAATAGTCGCCGCCGCCGTGCCCGTGGCGGAACTTGGACTCTGCGGAATACTGTTTCTTGAAAGCTGCACAACATTCACCGTGGAACGCTGTCGCGGTGGCACCATCATGTCTAGCGAATTCATACCCGGCACATTTTTAGTCAATATATCGGAATCCCTAACGGCCTTTGCAAGAATATCATACTTTGTCTTACTCAAATTAGACTTGACAGAGCCGAGACGATTATGGTGATGATGATCACGATGGCCATCGATTACCATGGAACAGTCTAGGTCGTTCTTACCGCTGCTGTTGTTGTTCTTGCCACTTACAGTGTGTTCCTTTTGTTTCTTTTGATACGTCATTACGCTCTTATTGTTTGGTGAAAATGGCATCGTCGTCTTTATGTTAATTAGTTCGCTGGTAATATCACCGCTGCTCAGCCGTTGTTGCTGCTTTTTGGAATGGTTTGTGAGTTTGCGGTCAACCTCGTCTGTACGTGTCAACACGATTTTCGGGTTCAGATTCAACGTGCTCAGCATCGGCGCGAATTTCGCGATGTTATTCGTTCCTTGTTGCTCGGTACAATCCATCCGATTGCCGTTGTTGGTGTCCTTGCTCTTGTTGAGCAGATTCTTTTGCAGGATCTGCGAGATCTTCGATGGCTTTTTCTTCGAATTCTGTGGTCTGTACATCCTGAGAGATTTGAGCACTGCTGGATCGCTTCGCCTTTCTGTAGTCGTGATGATCAATTGCGCCGCAGCGGTATACGCTGAGCCCTTGATCGTCTCGCGTTTATTTTCATCCATATCGGCGGAAAAAAGGGTAATAATGTCGTTGCTGCTGACATCAGAGCCACTGGCGTCTTCGTGCGCGTTTGTACGTCGTGCGTCTTCATTCACTAACATGTGAAAATGCGAGACAGACTCGACGGTGAGTTTCGATGTCTTCGGTCGTTTCTTGCTGGATTCCTTGTTACTCAATTTGTTGGATTTCTTCTTGATTTCCAATCGGCAACCATCGCTACCCAAACTATCGGTCTGACTATCTTGTGTATTGCTGTCGCTATCTGATACCGAGCTGATCCTACCTCTAAAGCGCTTTGGTTTAGGCTCGGTGCTATCGTAATCACTCTCTGATGATTCTAACCGATGGATCTTGCGTTTTCGTGCAGTGCGTCGTACGCGCAATACACTACCGCTGTCAGAATCCGACGTGGTATCGTCCAAACTGCGGCGTGTTGAGGAGCGCTTGTAGCCGGCCGCCGGCTGAAAGCTCCCAAATTGCTCCGAACTGTCAGATGGCAGATCGACCCAATGTTCATAGCCCTTTTCGATGCCAAAATAGTTGTCCTTAGTGTCGTCTTCCGATGGCCAATTCTTGAACTGCGAATAGTCAATGTTCAGATATTTGAGCTCCTTATTCGTATTGCGCATTTCCTCGGCATTTTCTAGGTACTGTTCGCATGAGTTCTTCAATTCTTTCCAATCTAGCACCCAGCTGAGCAAGTTGAAACGCGGACTATTCAGTACTACTGCCAGATCGTCGCATAATTGTGGCGAAAGACCTAATTTCTCGCCATCCAGAACTTGACTGGGCACAGATTTTTCGTCATAATTGGTCGAGCCTGCCATCGTGTCGCCCTTGATCAGAATCAATGTATCTAGTGTTCTCTCCAAGCTGTTGTTGCTCGGCATCGTGCTAGCTTCGCTCGCTTGAGATTTATTGCCGCTCAGTTTGTTGCTCCCAGTAAATTCACCACAATTAAAGCAGAGTTCGCCGAGCGGTTTGTCGGACGAAGATTCGTGTTTCGGATGTAACGGACACCTGTTGTTTGTCAGCGCCGCGGGCATTGTCGTATCAGACATCGTCTTATCAGGCTTCTTTGCTGTTAACAAGCTTTTCAATAACTGATCGTTTTGTTCGAATGTCTCTATCTCCCGCTCATTTTGAAAGTTTATGCTCTTTACGATGGTCGAATTTTGATACAGCGACTGCGTTTCCGAATCTATCAAACTTGACGACTGTGTCTCCGTGATGCTGTTATTATCCATTATCTCGGATTTGACCAAAATAGTCGATGTAGAGAGATCATCCTCTCCTGGAGTCTTCTCTTCGATTTTGTCTTCTTTCTTAATATTTTCTCCCTCTTGCAAAACCCCATCATCTTTGGCCTTTCCGCACGCTACTGCTAATTCCTTTATTCTGTCGTAGCAAGCTCTGGTAGGATGTAAGGAGAATGCCGTCAAGACGCATTCCTTTGCGATGCCGATATTACTATCAACTACGTTCGCCAATTTGAGGAATTGTGTACTAAGACGCTTGGCGGTCTCGCGCTCTTTGTCTTTGTCTGATTTTGCCTTCTGACTTTCAAGCTCATTCATGTCCGTTGTCAGCGCTCTAATATATAATTCGATCACTAAAGGTTTTATACTCTCGCCAAACTGCAATTGAAAAGGAAAGAAGTCAACTAAGTTAATTAATTAATAAACTTGTTAATTAAAAGATCATTTAATTTCTCTATGCATATAATAAAAGAAAATCAAATTTTATTAATTATTATACTTTGTTTAACTTATATATAAATTAAATATAAGTATATAATTTTATTGTTTCAATAAGTAAGTGTATAAGTAATATCTCTAGTAAAAAAAAAAATATTTTAACTTCTTACATATTTTTTTTTAATTGAATGTTTACTTACATGTTTTTCAAGTACTGCACAGAAGATATAAATATGTTGAGCACTTTCCGCGGGTTCAATTAATTTCCTAATCATGCCGGGCAGAGTAGGTGCGACATCCTTTAATTTTGCGTGTAATAGCGCCCAAGAATTTAAGATCTGCTCCAAAATATTTGCACCGGTTTCTGATATTGGTCGAACCATCCCGGCAGTAACAAGGTACTGCGCGACCAACTCCGCGGCCTTTATCGAATTTCTCCAAACGCGCGCCGTTCCATATTTGGTTGGTTTCTCACCGCTAAGCCTCTGGACCAATTCAAGCCCGTCGTTGAGGTCCATTAATTTTAACTATAACAAAGCGCAGTTATGAATTCCAAAATGACAGAATTCAACAATTCAACAACAAGACATATGTTTCTTCGATCGTAAAGAAATTTATTAATAATCCAAATATACTATATCATAATTCCAACAAACTCAAATTGATTCAAGAAAATGCTTTAGAAATTTGATATGTTTATATTTCTAATTTAACATAGCTTTGTATTTTAACAACTTTTAAGTAAACGAATCGATCGACTCATGGTCATAAAGTAATTTCCGATATTTTCCATGATATTTCGAAAATATTAGATGAATCATAATTCTGTTTCTTTAAATGAGTCAAGTTGGTTTGCGAATATTTAAAATTTAGGAAAAGAAAAATTCCCGAAGATTTGTATATTAAACAAACCACCAATCGCGATTTATGTCAAAACAATAGGATATCTTCGATACTTACTTGAGCGAAAATATCTTGCGTGCGTTTCAATTTGTACAAGAGGACAATGTACACGTCGATCATGTAGTGGACGTGATGAGACTCCGAGAGCGATCGTAGTCGATCGTTTCGTCTGAGGCAGCGTACGCACGCAGCGGCGAGGTTCACCGCTATGTCCTCGCAGCGGTCCTCGCACAGCATTTTCAGTCTCATCGTCAGCAGCTCGCCTTTCTCCGAACAACAGAATTCTAAAACCACAACACACTCGATGCATTCTAACGAATCTAATAATGACAACATAATTTTTTATAAAAAAATTAGAAATTGTTAAATCTGTCTTAGTATAAACGCAAGGTGCTTTTACTAGTTTTCTTAAATTTGCAACAGACATTCTGGTCGAGGAAAAATAGTTTAATAAGAAATTAAAAAAATTAAGAAGCACAATTAAAGATTCAATGTATCAAAGACAAGTAATTGTCATATGTGCAACTATATATATGTATCTGCATATATATATGTATCATGTCACATGCTATTTTATGACTCATCTGTTACTCAACATGATTATGACCTCATGGATAACTTAAGTTTATTAGTTACAATCATATTAAGTACATTGATAACATTGTCAAATCTTTGATATTTAAACGCGATAACATATGAAGGAGGAAATATTCCTCTTCATTAAATAATAAAATTTAAAGAACACATATAAATGTGTATTTAAATAAATTTATTTTTATACAGAAATAATACCTAAAACACTATAAAATTAACGAAACATTCATATTTTTATTTAAAATGATATTGTACCATTAAAATATAAAGTTGGTCAAAAAGTTTTCTCAGTTTTTTTAAGAAAATACAAAAAACGTGTTTTATGTGTAAATTTAAAGCTGTACTAAATCACATATTGACTATTTTA
Source organism: Cataglyphis hispanica (assembly GCF_021464435.1). Lineage (NCBI taxonomy): Eukaryota > Metazoa > Arthropoda > Insecta > Hymenoptera > Formicidae > Cataglyphis > Cataglyphis hispanica. The sequence goes on along the minus strand of NC_065956.1, from coordinate 7,539,257 downwards.
ATCAATTACTTTCTGTCATCTTTTAGACACTTTCTATTACTCCCGAAGAGTTTTCTTTTTTTTTTTTCAGCAAAAACTCCAACTAGATTTTGCAGATTTCCAGATTCTCAAATGTCTTCCCATTAAGGGAATTCTGTAAGAAAGCTAATTGTGTATCTACTTTTAACTTGAATTTTTTTAGTAATAAAATATAATATGTTAAACATTAGTTTTTTCCATTTTCAACTTAATCAAACACACAATACACAATTAATCTTTACACTTTTTTTAAAAATAACACTGAAATGTGACATCAAATTACATATACAGAGTGTCCCAGACCTATCGCACCACCTGCTAATAGCAGATTCTTGAAATCATTTTAAGATGATTTTTCTTTAGTAAAAATGTCGAGACATCAATAATTTCCATCTTATAAGCGATTCAAAAAAGGGCTTTTCGCAAACTAAACTTTAATAAAGAGTTAAAACTATATTCTTTACTTAATTTCAGATAGTGTTTATTTTAATAAAGAAAGAGAGAATTTTAATGTAAGATTTAGTTACAATGATATATGATGGAAAAAATTGCAAAACTTGCAAAAAATAATGAATTCTCTCAGCACTTTGCGCTGAGGAAGAATCTTCTCTAAATGATCTCAAGAATCTGCTATTAGCAGGTAGTGTGGTAGATCTCTACACCGTGTACGTGCATAAATGTACTCGCATAACACGACTCTAGAGTTGTCCATTGCAAAAAAGAAAAAAAAAAAAAAAAAAGACAAGAAGACCTTTTGGCTAACTCAATAGTATTAATATACTTCGTCTCCTCTTACCCTCTTCATGTTCGGAATCCGGTTGGCCGTTAAGTATGCTGGTGAGAATGGGATGCGTCCATGGATTGTTCACCAGAGACAGCAGAGCGGTACACCTGGGCGCAACGGGGTGTTGCACCAGCTGAGACGCACACCTCTGCAACGTTACGCAGAGGTGCGTTTTGGCGACGGGTGCTAACTTCGGCCACTCCCCGCGCAATACCAGTGTCAACGTATGTCTGCACAACGGAGAACAACAACGTGAGTGAGTCGCAACGCGTGAAAGCAACGTGCGTTTGCGGGCACTATTTTTCGTTTGCTTCTATATATCCGTGTCTGAATATTGCGGGAGTATTAAAATAAAAGGCAAGAGAGGAGTCTGTACATTCTCGAATTGGATAAAATCAGAATTGTCATATATTTAAAGTATCTTAATTTTAAACAAATATTTTAAAAATTTATTATTTCTAGCTCATCATTAATAATCTTTTATATTGTGGCTAAATTTATACGAGCATTAACGAGATACAGAAAGAGAATAATAACTTATTATATCTCACAATTAAATCTTGATTTTCTTTAAAATTTAAATAGTATTTTAGAAATCACTATCTCTATTATCTATTGTATTTTTGTAGCAATGATATAAAGTCATTAGCAAAAATCTCGTCAGAATAGAACATCCATTAATTGGGAAACAAAATTTCGTTATTTATTCACGTTTTAACTCGTACGCCAAAAATAATACCCGAATAGCTCTGTAATTAGATCTTCGTTAAGAGAAAAGTAAGTAAAAGTTTCAGAATAATGTTTTCGTATATGTTTTTCAGGCCACCCTATATCTGTAAGGTGTCTCGGTTGTATACCTGTCACGTTAACATGAATTTGCGTCGCATTGCTATTCAAAATTCCAGGATCGTTTGTATGACGGTGCTACATACGTGCAGCTTCATTACTCTCAGTGCAGTCGGTCTCTCTTTTTCACTCTATCGCCCCCCTTTCGCGCTTTTTTCTCTCTCCTGTCACGTTCATCTACCGTAGAATGACGCTGTTACATCGAAACTCGTTTCGTGCTACTTTTATGTCGAAAAAAGCGACCAGTAATAACAAAAAAAAGTCGAGTATACATATTACTCGTTAAATGGGTCGTATGCATACGCGAATATTTTATAATGTAATAATAATGCTAATAATTAAATAACAAATAAAAAATTCAGTATTTTTAATAAATGTTAAAGTTAAGTAATTATGATAATGATATGAGAGAGAATAACAAAAATAAGAATAATGTTATAAAAACTCAAAGAATTCTCCTTCTGCACATTCAGAATAATCATTCGATATAATTTAAAAAAAAAAGAAAATCTTAAAAATTATTTAGAATAAAAATAACAGATCATTGACAGATTCATTTAAATAAGTTTAATTTGTCATATTCTTTAAATTTTAGAATATAAATTTTACTAATAGCTCTTTATATTAAAAATTATAGTTTATGAATCGTGACAGCTCTTTTCATCGATATTAACGATGTAACTTGGCAAAGAATGATCCTGATAACGATATATCAATTCCGAATGTCAATTTTGAAATCCCCTTTCTCCTAAGTATACGCGAAGCGAGTTTGCCATTAATTGATAGTCGGCTACATAATTGCGAATGCAACAATCGATGAATGACTTGTACTCACCTGTGAGCCCATTCTATGACAGACTGGATGGCTTCGGGCGGTGCCGCAGGAATATAATTGGTGACATACTCCCACGCTGACAGAAGTGCACTCACCTTGTCACTGTACTTTTTCTTGCTGTCACTCAGTGTCGCCTCGAGGCCCTGCAAATAGAAGAAGCCGCTCGATTAAAAGGAACCGGAAAATCATCAAAAAACGGAGGTAAGAAAATAAATGAGGATCGTCATATGGAGATGCGAGATGCATTATGAGATATTTAAGGATAAAGAGTGACATTGCGTTATTTATATTACGCTGAATCCTTGAATATTATTAATTATACAGATTACTTTTTCTGATTGAAAACATGTGTATTTCCTCATCCATCTAATTACAAACTATATTTGTGTACAAATATTTCCTATTTGTAGACGGTAAATAATCAGTATTTATGCCTTAAGTAATTAATTAACCAAATGTTTATTTAATAGTCCTATGTATCTTCCAGCTTTCCAATTCCATCTTCATATTTCTGTTCTATTTCTTCTGCATTCTCTCCCCGTAGTTGATAAATTGACTTTATAAAACTGGAATATGTGTGTGTGTGTGTGTGTGTATGAAATTTTTTGACTGCAAAAAATATTATGTATGTAATTTAGTTGTTTTTTTTTCATTATCGTAAGATATTTTAAGTGTTATTAACCTGAATTCAAGACAATATTGAAATCTATATAATAAGATTAAGAATACTTGATATTGAAAGATATGTAATAAAAAAAAAAAAAAAAAGTCAAAAACACACACACACACACACACTAATAAAAGATAATTAAATAATTAAAATAATTTCAAGCTTTTTTCCAAGAGAAAAAAAAAGATAGATTCTAGAAAATTAAAAAAAAAAAATTTCTTGTGTATTCTTTATGCAGAACTCGAATATATCAAGTTAAAAAAATTCTACTGTATGTGTGTTTATTTTTTTTAGTAAAAAGCGCGACCGCATGTAACAAGCGTTGACATTTATCCAGGGGACTTTGAAGTGACGTTCCCTCAGCAAACAATGTTTACCAAGAGCCATATAGTTTCGTGGAGCATTGATAACGCGGTTAAAGCTGCGGGGTTATTCGGCAATCGCATTATTCAAAGCAATTGCGTGTAAAGTTTATGCAATCGTATGAAGAAAGTCATCTGAATTGCAAAAGAACACACACTTCCTTTGTCGAAGATTTGACATCAAATTAATTGCATACAATATCGTACATCTTCTGATTAGCTTAAAGTAAAGGAAAACAAAAATTAATTTCTTCATTGTGATTGTAGCTAATTATATCATAAAAAGTAATTGCATCATCATAACTATTTATAATGATAATATTCAATCTGCATTAAATTCAACATGTTATAACTGTATCTTTAATGAAAAACAATGTTGTTTCAAATTACTGTTTCAATTATATTTATTTATATAATTTATATTATTTATATAATTCAATTAAATAATTTTATGAAAAAGTATATATGTATTAATGCAAAAAGATAATATAAATACGTAAAACTTAATGCACTGAGATATTCTCTTTTTTTTATTTTAGATATTTTGGGATTACAATATTCGGTTACAAGATAAAAATTTGCCATTCGGTATAAGTTACACGTGAAACATATCAGCAGAGATTTGTGCGAATTTGATATACTATCATAAACATATCAGACAGAATGAATTTTATAATAAATCGCAAATCTCTGGCGATCAAAATAAATTTGGCATAGAGCTAGCAAATTAGTTGAATAAATGTCAGACTTGATTTTTCATTAGTTTTTTCTTGTTAATAATAATTTGATGCATCTCGCAAATGCCATGTACATACATATTATATGAAAAAAAATTCGGTCAAGCTATGTCCCTGTGTAAGCATTTGTTTTTTTTTTTTTCATTTTAAAAATACAATAAAATACAATGTTACAAAAATTCCTGAAAATGTTTCCATTTTAATAAAATGAAAACTACACGATTCATATATACTTTTTGTCGCAATAATAGAAAGATTAATAAAAGTAATAATCAATAATAAATTATAAATAAATATTAAATATGATAGTCTTATTAACAATAGCAATGATAATTTTTTGGCAGGATAATATTTCTCTTGTCTTATCAATTATTAACTAAATTATAATAGCGTTATAAAGCATTCTGTTACATTTGTACGCTCTTATAACGTTATCATCAGGCATGGAAAAGCTTTTTCCTTTGTTCGCAAACATTCCTCTTCACCATATTTGAAAGAAGTATTCTCTCCGTGAAGAGATGGAGAAAATATGGAAGTTCTTATCTATCTTGGCAAAATCTTTATATCACATAATATTATTCTGTTTCCTCTCTTCTGGCATATTTCATAACATGTGCATCCACCATGTTAAAGATTGTCAGAAGAATGATATTGAAAACAAAAAATGGAGGACGTATATAATCGATATATAACATAAATTTCCAAAAAATATAACTAAATTTAATTTTACCTTACGTGTAAAATTCATCTCTTCTTCAATTTTGTGCTAATGTTACCTTTAAAAGATATTCTAGTCCCTTGGAGTTCACACATGGGCCACTGTGCGTCGTTGATGACTGAAGCTGCAAATAAACAAAATACAGAGATTAAAAAGCATCCAGAAGTAAAACATATTTTTAGCTTAAAATATTATTATGCTTAATGTTAAAATCAAACTTCAAAATATTTAATAATTAATGAATTATATTAAATGGTTACTTAAATAGAAAAAATATTTTTCTATTAAAAATACAGAGTGATGTATTTCAGAAATCAGTCTATATTATAATCTAATCAAGATCATTAACGTATTATTATTACAGGAATAAGATCAGTCGCATTTAATATTAAAAATGCGTTGCGAATATATACGGAAACGTTGTAAAATCGAAGTAGCTACGAGTAAGAGAAAACGAGAAAAGTAAAGAGAGAGAGAGAGAGAGAGAGAGAGAAAGAGAGAAGTGTCATCCTCGTTGAGAGACGTCGCGACGCTTCGTAGGAATACCGCCGACGGTATTCCTAGCAACGTATATATTCAGGAACGTACTCGACACGTCGCCCACAAATTCCCCGCGAATGTGCCTGATGTATCGTGTATCCGGAATACCGAGCCGTATATAGCGCGCGTAAGATTCTCCGATAAGAGTGTGTGTATGTGTGTGTATCTGCGCGTAAGAGAGAGAGAGAGAGAGAGAGAGAGAGAGAGAAAACATCCTTGCGCGATCAGCGAAAAATCTCGACGTATAAAGTAAACACACACAAGGCGAGACACGATGACGCTGCTTTAATCCACCAATGTACCAAATTTCCGCAAAAAGAACAATTCGGATAGTCGTGATAAATGATGAAATACAACCACCGTAAACATGTGTATGACAAAGAAAAGTTCTCTAGTTCCAATATTTAGGAGACAAATATGAATAATAACTTTACAATATTAACTTACGAGAATTAAATTTATAACATTAAAAAAATTTAAGCATCAATCATTATATGTATCATTTTTAAAATCATATAAATCTCCTGATGATTAGATGTAACTTCATATACAAGTAATATCAACAAGTTTTCATAAATTTTTCAAAAGGCTGCAAGCACACGCGAGATTATTACGCTGCAGTATGTCTAGCCTATACAATACAGCAATGGCTACGTCACAAATCAATTGTAATGCTGGCTTTTATTATGAAATACAAGTCAATAAGTTCTCCCAAAGCAATTTACCTCAATACTCATATACATATGTCAACCACATGACTACAATGTTCACCGCATGTTATATGCAATCAGTGTAAATCACAATTTCGGTGCTTACATTTCGTAGCTTTTTATATTTGAAACTTAAAAAATTTAAATTCAAGATAATAATAGTCTAATAGAATCATCATTATATCCAATCATCAATTAGCAGTATAAACAAATCTCTCAGTTTAAACAAATTTTTAAAAATATGTATAGATATAGGTAGCTTAAATATAAATAATCTGTTATTTTTTAGTTTAAAACATTCGTGTTATTTATGTGAAATGTCCAACCTACACTTGTTATTTTTTCAATGTTAGCAATTATTTTTCCCGTTTTTCACGTTGAATATAATTTCAGTCTACAATTTTTTTTTCTAGCTACTGCGAGACATTTTTATAGATAACTCCAATTTTACTGTAGTTTATTGAAATTTTTAAAAACATTTTGCCGGCGATCATATTAGTTTTAATCCGTTGTGCGTTTTCGCGATGTGTGTAAGTTTTGCTCGTAATCCGCTTAGCGTTATCATTTGCGCAAAAGCGTTGAAAATATCGAGCGCAGTGCAGACTTAATTTTGCAGCATTTATCGAATCGATTTATCCATCGGGCGATCTCGTTCGCCAATATATGGATTGGTCTTCGACGGTACAACCAACTTTCCGGAGATTTACGAATCTGGGTCAAATGGATCCACCGCGTAATAACTTTTGAGGTTGACATTGAGGTAGCACGAAATTCCTCGAGGGCTCTTCATCCGCTTGAACGATATTATGACGAAAAGAATTGCTTGCTCCTGCCATACAGAAGGTTTTTCTTCGTGGTGTATTATTGCTATCGTACTAGCATCAACCTAATATGAGCATTCCATGCTGTTTAATGTTAAAGAAAACTGTGACTTTCCAAAATTAATTAAAACTTCCAGAAGTCAAAATATAAAATTTTATTTTCTCATCACGTCACAATTTCTTTAAAATTTTATATTAAAGAAGAGAATGGTTTTTTCAATGTTCCTTTCTTCCCTATATCTTTGCACGCGAGTTAATCTTAATCGAATATATCTTTATATGAAATATTAGCTACGGGACGTAGAAAAACTTATAACGAGTCAATCAAACGTAATTCGAATGGCAATAAAAAATTTTCTAAGAGCAGGTGCAAAACTTACGATTTCTTTTCCAAGCACGCACGATCGTTAGACTAGAGCTTTATTCCAAAGTACAACTTGCAAGCACGATTACTTACACGGAAAGACCTGCGATTCTGCGCCCCGCGTAACTTTGACCATTTGCAACTTTTGTGTTGCGTTCCGGCGAAGCTCTCGTCGTTCTTCGCCTTCTCGGGAAAGCGAATCTCGTTTCCCTCGATTTTGTTTTCTTTCCGATGAAAATAGTTTTATATTCTCACGTAACAAACCGTACGCGAATGGCGTAGAGGAGAGAGACTTCTTTAATATTCCTTTTCTCTCTCTTTTATAATATCTTTTCCAAGCTTTCCGAGATAAACAGACGTTAGAATAGCAATTCCGTTATTCCTCAAAATATAATTGTACGAGATGTGAAAAAAATAAGCGTACAACATGTACGTCAAATAATAAGATATTCTTTTCTCAAAGAGATCTGAAGTTGAATTTGTTTTAGACAAACACAGTGCATATAGAGTTTCAGATATTGAAATAAATGTTTGACGTTGATAAAGCTATTGTACAGTTTGTGATGATTAATGATTGTGTAAACTCAATTACATAAACATTAAATAAACAAGTATTTAATCTTTAAATGTATCGCATTGTAAATTTATAATATCGTATATATTTTTCTGTAATAATTATAAAAATTAATTCTCCAATTTTATTTTTAAAAATTAAATATTTAATTTTAAAATTAGATTAAGAAACTAAATTACATATAAAAACTGATTTAAATTAATACGAAAATCAAATAAATAAATTTCTTTAAAATTCTTTATTTGAATTTAAATTTTTGTCGGAACAAAGCTCATTGTAAGTTAATTAAAGAATGGTTATAATTGAAAGTATCCGCTTTGTATTAACCTTTTTAACCTTTAACCTATAGCGGCGTTCGATCTTTTTATTGTATAAATTTATTCCATATATCTTGAGACTTTATTAAATTTTCTTGAAGATATATTTTCTCTAAGAAACTTGAAAATTAGTTTATTTTGAATAATAGCTGCCATTCATCTAAAATAAAATTAACAATAAAAACAACTATTTCTGTATCACTAATTCTCCAATAATTCTGAATTAAATAAACATCATTGTTTACCAAAGTATCATGAAAAATGTCACATATGCGGCAAATAATTATGTAAATAAAAATTGTAGCCGTAATGTCAAGTTTGAACAAAATAAATGTGTTGTATGAAGAGAGCATTTAAATTCATTAGCGCTAATGGAATTATTGTTTCCTCTAATGTGATCATTAATTGATTATGTATTCAGTGTATCATTCAATATGCAATGAATGCATGAATCGTTCAATAGATAATAGCAGAGTCGCATCAGAATCCAATTATATACTTCCTATCTTTTAACAATTATTTTTCCTTTTTTTTCTTTTTAGCATACAATATTATTTATTTAATTTTATTATGTATATATTATTTTAAAATATAATAATCAAGCACAATTATATACTGATCAGATATATAAATTTGCGTAAAAAAATAATTAACTTATAATATATTCTTCACTTTATTATAGAGTTATAATTGTAAAATTAAAGAAAAAAAAAATAATTTAATAGTTTAAGATATGTATATTTCTAAATATCTACGTGTATATTAACTTGCTTTTGTATCGTTTAACAATTTTGTGTAATGTTTTCCGCAACTAATCATTTTTCAAGATACAAACAAAATAAAAAGTGATAGAAATATATTATGTATTATTAATTTTTATTTTTTATAAAGTTTCCAATGGTTTCCAACTTTTCACATCGTTAAGAACTTAAATGAAAAAAAAAAGAAAAGAAGAAATTCTCCTTTTATTAGAAATAAAAATAAATCGTTCAGCAACATCAAATGCAGGTCGTATCGGTTTTCTAATTTAGAGCAGCATCCAGCCGCACATGGAGCCGACAATCGATACGTTCAATTATTAACAAGAAATTATTATTTTGAGATGCAGTTAATTATATTTGGAGAATTGATGTCTATCGTTGAAGAAAAATGGCGCGTGTCATCAACACGTTTTGCAATATTATTCTCGATCGGTTGCCGATAACCTCATCGAAGAATTTTCGATATTAATGATATCTCGCAAGGAAATAATATGAGATGCATAAAACAATGGGCTGGACATTGCCATAAATGCATTTATATTATAAATACTGTAAATTCATTCGTAAATACTGTATTAAACTATGCAACGAGCAATATTATTAAACACAACAATAATTTGTATATTTGTAAGATTTAAATTATAATTAAATTATTTAGGAGTTAATGAGCTTTCTCAGTATATATTGAAAATAACAATAATTATTTATTCGAATGGTTGAGTCCTGTAAAACTGATTTGATCTCAAGCATGAAAACTGGTAAATCAATGCTAAAATTGATGCGTAAATAATTAACTTTATAATGTAATCTGTTGTATAAACAAAAAACGAATCTTGTATTCGTTTATTTTAAAGACATCGTGTTTAAATGATAAGAAAATTATATATCTCATATATATTTAATGGATGGAATTCGAAGTTAATATTTCGATAATATTGCAAAAGGTTTTACCACAATTGAGCACAATAAAGTTTCGGTGAACTTCATATAGTTTTCAAATAATCGCACGGAAAATAAATCGTTGTTAAGTGAGAATTAATGTTTTATGTAGGTCATAGGTGATATTTCTCATATCACAGCCATCTCTTTCTAAGAATCCGAGACATTATGTGAATTTGGAAAATATAGAACAAAAGAGAAAATAATAGCGAAATATCAAAGGGAATTTTTCCGTGTCACGTTTTGTAGAAAACAATCGTACAAGGAGAAATGGCATGAAAGCAATGCACCAGCCACGCACTCTTTGGAAAACTGCCAAGTCAAGTATAATACTCAGCAAAAGTCGATTCATCGGATCGGTGAAGTCGGTATGCGGGGCATTCATTCGAGGAATTCAGTCGAAATATATTCATTGATTACACTCTTTTTCTCGAATATACTCTTCTACTTTACTTTTTGACAGATGACAGTTCACTATTTCTTGGCATAATATGAAAATAATAATAAAACTGCACTAACATGAGATATAGATACGAATTTTAATCTATATTCTCAATACGCAGAATCTATGAACACGTCAAGATTTTTATAGAAACACATAAGATTTTATCGTTGATACAGGATACGGGTAATAGGCAGGATCACTAACTATACGACGGCGAAATCAAGGTCGAACAATCCGAGAAGTCTACCCTTTATCCAAGTATATTTGTCGCATACCGATCAAAAAGCCACTGATCTTGTAATCTTTTATTCATTGGATTTGCAGACAGTCTAGTAGTGGACATTAATAAGTCCTTATTTCCAGTTATTCACTTTTTGCCATAAATAATGAAATGTTTTCAATAAAAATTCTTAAAAAAAAAAAAAACATTCAATAAATATTCTCTAAAAAAAGAGATTTGTATCCAACTGTATGTGTAATTAATTTTTTCTCATTTATAAAATAAATTACAAATTTTGCATCGAAGCTATATTGCTATTTGTTACGTATTTAAGTCATAAATGTTTAATACTATTGCAATAGTGCCTATCGCGTCGATAAAGACAAAAGGATCGAACGACCATCGAGTTACACAAACAGATAAATCTTAATTCCGGAAAACTAGAGCGGTAAAATACCATGCCGTTTTTCCGCGATTCCCTTGATCGGCATTTTTTCAAATCGAAATAAAATACGCGCGGACGGTAACGTAAACCCCACGGCGCTTATTGCACAAGCGTTTATTCATCTCCCTTCCTCTCTCTCTTTTTCGCGAGGGTATAAAAATGGACCAGCCAACCGGGCAGCGGTGGATTATTCGCTTGGATTCCGCGGTTGTATATGTCCAAAGCTTTGCGCTTTGAAATTCCTTTCTGGCGATACTGACAGCCAATTAGCGCGATGACGCCCGCACGCTCGAACTTCCTCTTTCTCTCTCACGTGCCTGATCGTAACATCGAGAAATCGGAAGCAAAGAGGATTAAGCTCGCCACGCACTCTTCTTTCCTTCCTGATTGCCGGATTCAAAGTTCATGATCCTGCGTCAATAGGAGCATCGTAAAATGAGATTAAATTGCAACATCATGTAAATCAATAAAAGACAACGCATTTAATCGATGCTCGCTAAACATTTTTCTATGCTTTATATTTTGTTAAAAAAAAATAAATAAATAAATAAATTCGAGCTTTGATTTTATTTTTATGGAAATTGACTCTAAAGATTAAAAAATTAATTAATATTTGTTTTTTTTTTTTTAACGAGAATATAAATAAGCTAAAAATAGATTTTTTTAGAATTTTTTTTTTTTAAAGAAATTAATTATTAAAATTATTTTTCACAAGAAGAGAGTCATCTTCTTTTTGCTTGTCCTTTGCTTTCCAATCCCTATACAATAGCGAATAGCCATATATACTTTACGTGAATTCTGAAACTTATACATGTAAAATCATCTGGAAAATTGTTCAAAATATACGGAATACAAATCTAACATATCTACATATTTTACTCAGCTGCAATAATATAAGAACGAATTTTTGAACATCGAACTAATTTACATTTTAGATAAATATTTAAAATGATATATGATTCGAAATAAGTTTATTTCTATTTTATAGTTTTATTTCAGGTAATACATTTCTATTCTAAAATTACAATTTCTGTTTGTAATAATAAAGAAACTTGACAAATCTATTATAATCCACATCTATGTCAAATTTAAGATTCATAACTTCAAGTTATTCACATAAGGGCATTCAAAGATAGAGATTTATTTTACGATAGAAAGCCAGAAATTGTTTCACGGTTGTTTTATTAATCGTTTCAATAAGAAAATTTATTAAGGATTATGTACGCACTTTATCTACTGCACTCGGATTTGCGTTTAGTCGATGTCGATACCAAATATCGGCCGAGACGAGAATAGCAATGGCATTAAGGTGCCACGATACTTTATTTTCAGAATAGGAATGGTCCACGTTTCCGCCCAACTCAAATTTCGATAGCATATCGCGCGAGCTAGATCGATTCTCTTTCACCTGGAATAGTTAGTCTTTTATTCTGAAAAAATAACAGCGGTTCGCTCTTTTCCTCGCGTACTAAACGAAGCTGTATTGGATCTGCGTCTTACAAAGAGAGAGTATTTGATTCATCCGAGAAAAGAAAAACATTTTCCGTTATATACGCAGCTAACGTAATCTCACGTCAAAGAAATATAAAAAGAGAAACGTATTCATTTTTATATGTATTCGTTTTTATTTAATATATTTATTGCTATTTCAATCGCAATATAATTTTCCATTTTTTATATACCACAGATTCAATATTTTTGATCATTAAATGGATTTTCAAAAGCTCTAATATATGAATAGAAATAAAAAATGTTAAAATATGAAAAATTTTTAAATGGTATTTTAAATTTTAATTAAATTTATAATATATAATTATATAATATATAATATATAATTAATTAATTAATATTAATAGAAATAAATCAACTAGAGAAATAAGCCGGGACTATAAATTTAAATTCGCAATTAAAATTGATATTAATTTATACCACCAATAATTTATATCTTATTCGCATCTCTGGACAAATTTATTTCCATTTATATTTATAACAGATAAATACATATTTTATATAAATAATATTTGAAAATAAAAGGAACCTTTAAAATCTCTCGAATTATTATTTTTAAACAGTTTTCATAAATAATTCAGCCACTGAAAGAAATTTCAACCACCATCGAAATGAGATACAAATTTCTCCACTATTTATACAACATTAAAATGATATCAATCCCGGAATATAATTGTCCTGTTCTCCGATAAGAACAAAAGCTCTCTGATTGGAATACAAATTATTGTCCATTAACTTCCAATTTCAACTAGTTATAAGCTGGCTGGTTTATATTGATAAATAAAATAACGAAAGGATAGAACTTCTCTCTTGCTCTATCCTTTTTAGCTGTGTCAAATATCTATCGCTAATCCTCTCTTTTCCCTTCTCTCATCATCATCATTTCTCCCCGTCTGAGGTGCTTCGCGAAAGATTAATCGGCGTTGCTTCTTATTGGTCGCTTCTGCTTATTCGTGACGAGCAGCAATTATTCTCCCTTCAACGTCTCACGACAAAGCTAGGCCTGAGCTCACACACTTATCTATCGATTACTCGATTTCGAATACACTTTACGCATGGAATTTTACTTTGAGATAGATGTCTAGTAAAATTAATTGCTTAGGATTTTATTTAAAATGTTTCAACTAGATGTTATAATCAAAATAATATCTAAATAACTGGGTAATTAAAAAGATTATTTATATTTATAAATAGCATTATTAAGATGTATTCACACAACTATATTAAACATTCAAGTTCTTTATCAAAAACAATTAAGTAGAAGATAATTATAAGATATATAATTATGGAAAAAGAGTTGTAGATTCAGTTGCAATATAGTTTTTAAATAAAAGCAATACAATTCTTAATTAGTTTTTAACTTATAAGATGAAAGATACCAAAATTAAAGAAGAACATGTCAAGATTGTTTGGAGCCTAATGCAGAAACAAGAGAAGTTTAGATTTATCTTTGTTCCCGACTTGAAAGCGAATATCGGCAACGAGTAACTGGATCCGTTGGCGCGACGTGTTATCACTTCGCACTTTAATTCGCTATCGCACCAAATTGCATGTGAATACTTTCTCGCGCGTTACATAATCTCGCGATTTATTCCGCTGAAATTATTCCTTGAAACTCGTTTCTCAGTTTTCCGGTTCTACATACTAACTAATGTTAAGATACCAGAACACGTTAAATAAAAGTTCGAATAAAAGTTAAAGGAAAAAAAAATACTAAAAATTGTTATTTAAAAATAAAAATTATTATATTAATTTTCGCTTACTTTTTTTCGTTATTATTTCGGCTCATATGCAGAGTATCATGCTCTGCGATCTTTATTTTGGTAACATACTTCTCATCTCATTTCAGAGAGAATTCTGTGATTTGATTACAAAGATATTGAAAATTGGAAAAATTAAAAAATAGTGATTATTTCGTTAGAGAAAAAATCTATATAAATCTTAAAATCTATTTATTCTCGATCACTGTATATAAATATGGCAAAAACAATTATTTAGAAAAGTAAGACTGATATGCATATTCACGTGTCCGTTTGACAGCAGAAATGTCATTTCGTATCCTAAGAGCGGACAGACATCTACAAAAAAAAAAGGAAAAGTATTCTACGAGTTCGACTAAATTTTTCCATGTGTGTATGCAGTTTAAAGCCCACCCATCTCACCGATACTTCATCTACAAAACTGCTCTGACTGTGCTCGCATATATAGAGAGAGCCATGATACTTTGCACGTGCATCGCACAGTGCGCTCCGTATTACGTGTAAATTTTCACGTGACCGCGCACACGAATGGCAGCATCATTCGCGTCGACTCGCCAAATAGCCGGCGTGTTATTCCAGCGCAAAAGTTTGCGGGAGGAAGGGTGGATAGGCTCTGGGTAAAAAGGCACGTGTCACTTATTTAGCTCATGTCACGTTCGCCCAGTGCTTCTAACCCCGTTATTTCGCCGGTTCATAATCTTGTAATATCCGGAAACGCGTATATCTGGAACGCGCGATGCGTCGAAAGCTCCGTGTTTCGCTCGCGCAAAAATGTTTAACAACTTTTTACTTTGCGAAATAAAAATGACCGAAGTTGTTTGTTTCATGGATGAGACTCGGTAATTCAATACGGTTTTAATATCTATGATATTGATTGTATTTTTCGAAAATATTTTATTTATCTATAATGAATATAACATGACAAAAAAATATATCGATAAATTTACGCACGCGTTATAGGAGAAATGAATTGAAAGAGAGATAAGGAAAATTGAATTCTTTTGCAAAATAAAAAAAAAAAATATTAAAAGAAATTATTTTTAAATTTATATTCTTCTTTTTTTTCTTCAGATACAAATTGTTTACTTCTAATTAAAACTGAAAGTAAGTAATTGCTTCGCGCTATATATGCTATGCTTTTCAAAAGATATAGGGCAACTAAATATAATCGACACATTATATGAGAAGGGAAACCACCTGTACGTTACAAGATTGTTTTACTCTTCTCTCCTTTTTTGCTTCTTTTAACTTTCGACCTTTTATCAACGCCATTAACTCCCCCTCCCCCCCCCTCCTTTTGGGCGAAGCAAAAGCCGGAAAGTCGATGAAGCGGTTCGCCTATTTTCGAGAGAATAAGGACAGGGCTCTTAATCCTATAATATATGCGCTGTGTGACGTCAGAAACAAAAGTAGTGTATGAAAAATAACGGAATCGAAACGCTTCATGTACTCTTTGTTGTGTGAGACTGTGTGCAAGTCGAATGTATGTGTGTGCGAGTTAAGCGTCTGTGTAATACGAGGTATTCCAAAAACAGATGTGCTCCAACAAAGCTACATTCTGGCTGTGTAACAAAATACTTTCATTTCTTGAAACAGTTTAATTTTTTTTTTTTTCAATTTTTCTCAAATTTCTAATTGTCTAAATGCAGAAATTTTAAAAACAAATAATACCAAATTTCTAAATAATTTTTAACAAAAAATTAATAGCACACAATTTGCTAATGTTTACTTCTGTTCACTTTTAATTAATTTTTAATTAACTTCGTTATTAAATGTGTTCAAACGAAAATCTATTGAATAGGTTGATTAAAATCCAGTTTTGTTAAAGTATATTAAATGCAAAGTTAGAGAAAATCCCCCCATCCTCCCCCCTCTCAAAAAAAAGATATATTAAATTTAAACCTGTCAAATATATTAATTAAAAATTAAATTTTAAAGAATTGAGGGAATAATACAAAATTAGCTATCGCAATTTTTTTTTTGGATAATTATTTTTCTAGAAACATACAAATAAAAATTTAAAAACATGCGCAAGCAATGTGCAATCAAATGACGTATAAAAATTTCATTTTTGCGAATATTAAGGGGTGTTAACTTCATAGGTTTTTTTTAGAAAGATTTTTTTTTAGAATACGACTCTCTCTCTCTTATGAGACTATATACGAATCAACATTATTATCAGAAAACATAGTGCGATAACGCTCAAGTTATCGAACGCGTTTAGTCTTGAAAAAGTTATTTTTAAACGCGTCACACCTAATTACGGAAAGAAAAGCGAACAGGGAAATGTTTTGTAGGTATTTCGTGATTAAATGTAAAGCGTTTCGAAACCATTCAGGAAAACTTCAATCACGCCTTTCTTTATCAAGTGAAAGAGAAAAATTGATAAACATAAAGCTCGCAAAATGCTTTACCGAATAATTCATGTGCTTTAGCTCTCCCTAAAACAATATTTAAAAAATTGCAACGTTGAAAATAGAAATAGGCAAAGATGTAAAATTTGCAAATAAATATTAAACTCTTTTGAAATCTTTTTTCTCTTAAAAACTCCACACGATTCTTTCTAAATTTACATAAAAATAAATATGGCAAAGTTACTATTCGCAAATAAATTATCATTGATGTTTCTGTCTTTCTCTTTTCTTTTCCTTCTGCTGCAATAATTTGGTCTGTCAAGGCAATGTATCGTATGTATCGTGACTTTCGCGTGCAACACGCGAAAGGTCGCGAGCTTTAACTGTGCTTCGAGGCTTTAAGAACTACTATTCGCCGCCTGATCTACACGATCTCCAGATTTGTTGCTTCAGATGTTTCAACCGACGAGTCAAATAAACTGAGAAAGTAATATTTAAAAACTTCTATTTTAATTTCTTTTTATCAAATAATAATAGAAAAAGATGTGTGCATATGTACAGTTCTTTTACTGGATATGATTTTGTAGACACTGAATACGAAATGCATGTTAAAGAGAACATTAACGTAAAAAGAGCTCGGATTGCCATTAGAATAATTACGAAAAACAATTTGCAAAAGCTAAAGAAAAGTTAAAATATATAACTGTGAAATTAATGTCTGTCGACACATCTACTACTGCGTGGCAACAGGTGGCACTTTGCACAAATAAATTAAGAAAAAACTTAATCAGTTGCACATACATATGTAAATGATGTCATGCGTTTAATAATTTAAAATGTGAATATTTATTGTAAAAAAATTTATGATAAAAAAAAGGAGAGAAAAATTACGTACGAGATAATTTACGTGAAATGTAAAATAATGGAAATGTAAATGGGAAATGTAAATATTTTTAATCCATCTTCAATTTTTTTTTTTATATCACATGATGCACAAATACTTTTTTATTGCACTTTAAGCTACACACACACACAATATGAAATTTATGATTAACTTTGGTTAACTAATTTTTATCGACAATTCTCTCTTCTCTTTGAAATTATAGTCTCAGATTTAAAATATTTTTAAATACGTTACTGTTTATTAACATGCCATATATGCAGCATCGTTTTGTTCGTCGATATAACGTAAACAAGGAAAAACTCAATCTTTTCCTTTCTTTTTTTCTTTTTTACGCTTCTTGTTGCTTTACCTAAATAAATGCAATTGCGCTCTTGTTACAATTCCTTCCTGGATTCTAAAATGTCGATTTATAATATTTAAATAAATAACATAATGCGTACGTTGTATTAATAATAATAATGCGCATTAAAAATTTAAATATCATAGATATGGCAAATGCACGTTAAATTTAACATTATTGCCGAAATTTCGATCACAAAACACAGTAAATAAAGTTTTCATATATTTATAGCATTAAAATTAAACGTTCAATATGACTAGATTAACTTTGTTCTACGTTATTTAATGACGCCGGCAAACGTCAAAGAGTTTCTTGCTCTTCTCATGCACATCCCCTTTAAAAGGTACCCTAGAGCGAAGCGGACGCGCTGAAAGAAAAGCGAACGGTAAGCAGGGGAGAGAGAGAGAGAGAGAGAGAGAGAGAGAGAGAGAGACCTACCCTTCGAGTATGGAATGGAAAAGACAAGGAGGGAGACTCTTTCTCTCTTGTTAAATATCACATCGAAGAACCTTTCCATCAGAGACTTTCGAGGACAAAACGGAACGTCGGCCGCTCGCGATAGATATTGCGAGTCGGGTTATGACATAGGGTAACGCCATTGTTTCCTTTCTAAAGAGAGAACGAAAGACAGAGGGGGGCGGACAGAGAGGAAGGTACATAAGAGAATTACGATAAAATTATGATTAAATTTTCGACCGTTTGCAAATATTATCCAAGAGTCGAGATAAAGTGTTATCTTTATATTTACGCTAAATATGACACGATAAGATATTCTAGTATATATATTTGGTATTATAAATAAGATGAAGCGTGATACTGATCTTTATATGGCATCGTTAAATGAGAGTCATTCAATTAGCGTTAATTGTACGAGTTTAAAAAGACTCATAGTGCCTCTCATTCTTAATCAGATAAGTCGACGAATCAGATTAATTTCCGAATATAAAGTGATAAAGTAAGCTGCAATCCGCGGTACATATATCTCTATTATTGCATAAATTTATTACGTGAATATAAATGGTGATTATTAATCAATATAAAAAATCGATAAAAGTTTAATATCACTTTATAACTAGTACAGTAGCTTTAATCCTTTTTCATAATGTAGATGTTGAATGCTTAGAAAAAGAAGCTTTAAAAAGCTTATCAGGTTAAATCCATAAAATCCGTTTAAATTAACTAAAATCATAAAAGATATAATTAAGAAAAAAAAAAATTAAAACATCTTATTTGTATGTACATTTGGAGTCCATTATAATTATTATACTCGCATATTAAAGGCAAAATAAAGGCGACATTACAGCAGAAAACTGTTCTTTTTTTTTTGCAAAAAGGAAAATAGTACAAAATAATTCAGTGAGAGAATATATTTATCTTTCTTGCATTCTTTTTTGCGCTTTTGCACAATCCAATATATATCCCGCTGTAGAGATTTAATGAAATCACATAACGGCGATTGTAACACGACAAAATAAAGTTTCATTCCGAATATGGGGTTTTCGCGAGGAAAACATTGCCGGTAAAAATCCTTTGTTGGATATATTTGAACGCGACTGGTATAATAACAACTGCGCCTCACGATCCAATTAATTTCGCTGCTTTTCAACGGAAAGAAGTACATGTATAACGTAAAGCACGATAACGATGATTAGATATGCCGCGAATGGGCAGTTACACCACAACAAACTTCAAAAAGTTGCTTTACGGTTGAAAAGTTATATGGATGTTGTACGCAAGTTCCGGCGAGTGTTCCGTTGTCAGAAGCGCAACGAGACTATTTTCTCTCTCTCTCTCTCTCTTGTTTCTATATACACTTTTACATATATTGATTTTTATCTCATTTCATCTCTCAATGTAAAATATATATCTATCGATCTGACAGAATATTACCTGATCATACTTTTTGCAAACATTGTATTATTATAATAATTGTAAGAGATGTGTTATATCAACGAAATAAATAAATGAAGAGTACAACGATTTTCTTTTTGACATATCACGTTTTTAAGTCAGATAAAACCGTTTAAACCTTGACACGAATTCGTACGTATGTATTCTGAAAACTTGCTTTTATTCTGCAGGCGAAATAAAAGTCACAGCGTGAAACTTATTCATCATGATTTTATTGCGCGATAGTAACTTATACAAGTTGCATTAAGATATCCGACTTTACTTCAAGATATAATATTCCTGTTTAATTTCGAGTAATTATATTTCTATATATTCGCAGATTTCTCCCGTAAAAAAAAAAAAAAATAATGAGTTCTTGTAAAGTCACGCTCTTTCTCAGTTATACCAAAATAATAACGCCATTAAGCCATTATTATTACACGAGTCGGAAGAAATGAGGATAATTAAAAGCTCGTGCGCATTTCGCGAGGTGAGAAATTTGTTTCGCCGGGCTGTGCTCAATGGGGGGGGGATACGAGTTTTCAAGAACAATTCACGGGGAGAAATACACGTTTCAGTCCGAAACAGACGCGTGTTGCACGAGCGCGAATGTAAATTTGTACGCGAGAGCAACGGAAAGCGGTGGCGGGAGGAGAGAGAGAGAGAGAGAGAGAGGACAGGGGGAGGAAGAGATGTAAAAGCGCCGTAACAATTATCGGGAGGCATCGCGCGCGCGTTACTTCGGGTTTGCACTCAGACGTAAAAGCTTACAATGCATATCGCCGTGTTATAGCAGCGTCAGGCCGCTTTATCATGTAAATGAAACGTCAACCATGAAGAATGACGATAAATCCCAAAGACGAGTGACACGGGAGCGTTATATAAATGCACGAGCGCTGTGTGTATTGCAACGGCGCGATTAATAAATAATGTAATTTGGGATTTTCGTGATTATTATTTTACATATGCTACGTACGCGTATTTGCGCACGATATCGATATTTCGAAATTGTAACGAGCGGTGTCGTTCTGCATAACAATTTCGTAAGCAAACAAAATTCATCTGTGCATCTAAATCTAATATGACACTGCCTTCCTTTTGACTCCGAGCCGCACAGGATAATATTAATTATATTGCTTTTAATATGATGATTAAAAAAAAAAAAAAAATAAAGCAGGCGTTCTAAAAAAACATTATAAAAAAATAATACGACAAGTATGTACGAAGTATTTCGCGATTAGCATATAATGCTTTGCTCATTATTTTGCAAATTTTTATTATAATTGTGCTTCGTAATAAAATTTTTAAATATAAATTAAGCAAATTTGTATTATAATTAAAATAATTATGAAAGAATATCGACTATTAAGTATTTTAATTACAAAAGATTGAAGTTGAGGAATTTTTAAAATCACGATTTAAGGATGCAGAGAGCTAAGAAAACTTTATTAGTCATTTAATTTCAAGCGCATTTTTGAATGGAGTTTTAAGTCCACATTTATTTACCGAGGAATTTAATATCATAAATTACGAAATTGCACTAAATAACGTCCTTCAAAATTTTCATAAGAATTTTCATCGTAGATTTAAATAATGAAACTAATGTGTTTATATCTTTAATATTTCATAGCGAGTGTCCTTCCCTTAATAGTGAGTTATACCGTATAAAAAAGCAAAGTATCAATATCTGAACTGAGAATGTAGTTGATAACAAGTTTATGATCGTTTACGATCATTCTACGTTATTTCTTCTCGCTCAAAGCCAGAATTGCAGAATATTACGTAATATCGTGTGCAATAATTAATAATCTCATTATCTCGATTTTTGCGAAAAAAGAATTACTTGCCGGCGGTTTAATATATACACGCACAAATAATATAATTACTCGCGTCATATCTCATCGATACAATTAAAAAATATTTTAACGCGATGCATCAATGTTATTTTTCAGCGGTAAAGGAAAAAGGAGTTTTCCTGAGAGCGCGTCGATCGAACTCCCACCCACCGACGTGTTTCCGGTCAGCGGGGCGAGGGAGGGGAAAAAGAGGGTGAAAGCCAACGGCAAAAAGGTCGACCATCAAAAGCCGCAGCGTATCCCCTTTAAGCCCGTGAAAAAACGTGTGCGTGCATGCGTACTTATATATGTATATAACTTATATACGTACTTTGTATGCATGTGCATGTACGCGTTCTGTGCGCGAGGACTCTTGTAGCAAGAAGGCGAACAACGGAATCGTACTCCGAGGCGATCTGCGCACTTTACCGGCGCGACACTGCCTGATTAGATAGCGCGGATAATTGTAGACGCACGGTAAAATCTCGTCGAGACTTTTAACTTTTAGAGAATTAACTCGATACGAACTCGTGTGCAGCGCAGCGCGCTGCTTTTTGCGAAAATCAACGCGCGAGAGTCGTGTTAAAGAGAAAAACATAAGCGAGTCTTACAAATAAAAATAAAAAGACTTCCTGTTTTCACTTGTTTTCTAGAATATTAACAATTTCTACGTTTATATTACTTTATATGAGCCTTTCACAGCGAGTAAATTGATTTCAAGAAATTGATATATAAGGTTCTAATAGAAAAATCATAACTTTGAAATTAATTTCAATTTGATTTCTTGTAAATTTCTTAATTTTCATCGCAGATCATATGATTATTTCTCTCTGATATTAAAATTAAGAAATTAACAAAAAATCAGGTCGATCAATTCAGCTGTTATATTATTCCTCATAAATTCGATATCTTTGCAAGTAATTTAATAAGAGACATGTATAAAAATCAAATTTGAAAAAGATATAAGGATATTCTATTCTCAAACTCTATATTAACATTATATTTTGTATCTATAGTATTGATTTTACACCGTTCGTATCTTTGTATGACTTTTATAACTATATTGACAAATCTTGTAATTGATAAAAGATGTTAATTGCACTATAAATGTTAATAAGCGTATAATTAAGATATTATTTTTGACATGCAGATTAACTGTAGGCTCCTGCGGTCACATATGCTATCTAAACTTCGCTGATTGCCCTTTCCAACGTAATGGTAAGGCGTAATAACATACGAAAACGTAATCAAGACACGATAAACATCGTAATGTTGCCCGATAATTCCGATATATAATTTAAATCAACAGGATACAACGTTTGGAAAAACAGCCTCGGCATCTATTTTAATTGATAATGAACTAAATGACGTTCGAGCCCTATGCTCGATTAGTTATTATCGATACGTAATGGCTGCAGCAGTATGTGATATTGTAACGTGCACTTTGTAACGATCAACGAAATACATTGTTGTTGTAAATCATACTTGTTTAAGCAATTATTCAGTACGATTTGACTAATTATTTGAGCTATAATAATCCTGCGTTAGCTATTAAAATTATATCAAGTGCTATGTTAATAATTGGCATAATTATTTTATATTTGCATTGGATATGAAAGTATGTTAAACTATTCTGTTTGTTATAACTAATACAATTTAATGTGGCGCAAATATTATATAATACTTATTTTGTATCATAGAATATATTAATTCAATTTTTAACTTTTATTAACTTCTTTATTCAAGTATATAAACTTGTATGAAGATTACATATTAAAACTATATAAGTATAATAAAATACCTATAGCATATTAAAATTGTAATATTATCTTTTATCGTATTTATATATAAATATAGTTATATGATAAAGCAATTTTATGTATCTGTGCCATCAATAAAGAAAGATAAAATTATGAAATATTATTATAAAATTTTTTCCAATCGAAAAAAATTTATTGTCTTAATTTATCATCGGAATTTAATTACCTTTTCTTTTTTTTCTTTTTTTTTAAGCATAAAAATATAACGAAAATTATTATATGCTAATTGTCGCTCAGTTTCTAGTGTAAATTAGATACATAGGCTAGTCAAAACCGCAATATTATCGATGCAGCATTGATGCGATAGCTATAATTAATTACTCTCGTGATTTACTAAGACTTGGTTCGCGTGTTAAATAATCCAAATATTATAGTATTTTAAACAACGTGCTGTTCAACTTATTCAACCAACCATACACGTTTTACATACGTCACGTCTGCCACTCACACTTCATATTTTATATACTTGTTTCGTGCAATACTTTTTCTCGATATTCCGATATATATCTCGGCCCTGAATCTCTAACAGAAAAATTTTGAAAATGTAAATCGCGCATGTAAACATAACTGTCAACTCAAACTACGAAATAAATTATTTTCTTTTCTGTAAAAAATATGTATCGCGTTCCATAAACAACATTATGTCAATTATATAAACTCAATTGTCAATTTACATACACTCAAAATAAATGAACTTTTCAGGATACAAGATTTTAGAAAAAATTTAATCTTTTCTATAGTTTATTTTCATATAATTTAAACTTACTTTTTCCTATTTAATCCATAAAATATTTATTTCATATTTATACATATATTTTATATTTTATATTTATACATATAATGTATTTTATAATTACACATTATTTATTATATACTTTATATTTAAAAAGATTTTATTATATTAAAAATGGTATTTTTCTAAACTACAAATAAAAAGTATTTATATAAATATAAAAATTAAGAAAATTGATTTTTTTTGGCCTGTGACGATATTCTTCCGAGTGCAATTTATATGCACGAGACGTACATGATATTTATTCTCGTTGGTAAATTACGATAAGCGGTATTCGAGTCACGATAAGCCTTTCATCGTCGCGAATATTGATTGACATCGACGTGAGTTTGTAATAAATAAATCGCACCAGAGAGATGATTTATAGCCATGCGGCCGGAAAGTCGACGTATTTATGGGTATGTATACATATATTGACCGTTATAGAAATTATAATCAACTATTACAAACGATAAATTCACGGTGAATTGGTATGATTATCATTCA
The DNA here is from genome assembly GCF_021464435.1 of Cataglyphis hispanica. NCBI lineage: Eukaryota > Metazoa > Arthropoda > Insecta > Hymenoptera > Formicidae > Cataglyphis > Cataglyphis hispanica. Next base: position 7,514,460 of record NC_065956.1, on the reverse strand, counting down.
AGAAAAAAAAAAAATTAACATAATCTCTAATAAATTGATATTATAATATGTATATTGTAATCAGTAAATATCAGTATATGATGTATATTATTATTTAATTTATGATGTATATTATTATTTTAATTTTCTAATAGTATATAATTTTCACATATATATATTCACTTCAATATTAATTATATATTAGTTCTGAGATCCAGAGTTATAAATTTGTTATTTAAGCACGTAATATCTTTTTTATTATTATAAACCCATATATCGTCTGTATTATTATATAATCAAAAAAACTTTTCGATAATTATTTATCTATTTCATGCTATTGTATTAATTATTTTATTTAAAAAAACAAATAAAAAATTTGATTTTTTGTGCATATTTAGTGAATATAATTAGTTTTTTAAATATTATATATATTGGAGTTGTTATATAAAATTTCATGAAATAATAAAATAAAGAAAAATTAGTAAAAATCATTCCAAGAAAAAATTATAATTAAGTCCTATTTAAATTTTAATATAACACTATCCATCTATTTGTTTCATATATGTATTTTTCTAATTAAAAACTATTTTATGCCATTATCATCGAACCCAAGAAGCATTAACTATGGTTATTCCTGACAGTGGCGTTTCACCCTCCAAAAATGTCTATAGCAATTGTTCGGCGTTGTGTTTGCCTCTGCATTCGTCATCTCGTCACGAAAGCCCAGAAACCCAGAACATTTCGTGCACCCTATATAACTACCCTCCACTGCGAATCACCGTCCCGACCCAACCCCTCGATAATCCTAGCTAGAAACACATGGCGTCATTGCGTTGTTGACCGCCTGGCATATGCAGCGAGATGCCTCGCGTTTGAATAAGAGCAAAAATCATCAAACCGATCCCACGAGTTCAGAGTGCAAGCATATACATATATACATGTTATGCAAACAATTAATTATTATATAAAATCAATTTTTTTAATAATTTTTTACTTTTTTTATTAATTTTCAATAAATACTTAATAAAATAGATAGCATAATTAGCAAAAAGTCTTGCAAAAAGTCTATTTTAGATATAGATTTTTCACAAATATGTGTGTGACAAATAAAAATATGTAATTTTTATATAAAAAATGATCTAAATAATTATAAATTTTAAACATAACATATTAATAAATATTTCTCTCATATATATTTGTATAAAACAATTAAGTGAATATTTATTATCAATTAGATATTTTATGTATGCTATATATATATATATATATGCACGGTAATTTAAAAATATAATTATCATAGAAATAAATGAAAAATTAATTTCCCCACAAATATAAAAAAAATAAATAAATAATTTATAAATTACTTACTCTACAATTTCTTCGCGTCATTTGACGCTTCCATGGATTTCTTTTTCGTTCCTTTTCCTTTGCTGCTTCTTTATGGCACTAATACGATACTCACTCACAAGAAATCGGTTAATTATCATTGACACATTATGACAATCGTCCGATACTTTGCATGGCACTCGATATTAATCGAGTGAGTGTTCGCACGCGGACACAGATTATATCATGTTGTGAGAAGAAAATAAATTTGCCGACTGTTTATACGACAAATTTTGATCGAATGTATCTCGCGACATATAAGTTTTTGACAAACTACAACAATATGTATATATGCCAAATTTTTAAAACACAGCGATTGATAAATATCAAAAAACACGCGATTGATATCCAAACAAGTTGGAATTCCGCACTTAATATGTTGAATATTTCGCGTGACGTCAAAAAACTGACTGTCACACAGTATTTCTTACGTGCTTTGTTGACAGACGGTGACTTTGTTGTCATTCGCGTCTCGAAGTTCACGAGTGGGGCAGAGGCCGCGGTACGAGAATCGCGTCTCGTATATCGTTGCATTATCCTTAAAAAAACACGAAAATTCTATATAATACGACTACAATTAGCGATTATCAATCTCCGTAGTTAATTAAATTCTGCAGTAAATAATATCGCGGCGACGGTCGTTTGCTCAAGTAATAAAGAAGCATAATATATATATATATATATATATCGATTTTTTTATTAATAATACATGTATTTCGCGAAATTAAATTGTTTGTAAAATATTGAATTTTGTTTATGTATTTCATCGTGTTTTAATTAGCTATTAACTCGATTCGCGTAAAGCACAGTATTAGGATAAAAATACTGTAATTTTTGTGTTTTTCAATCATTAACAAAACAGATTAGACATTCAGGACGCATTTAATTAATTGTTATTATTCCCGTAATTTGTCAATAATTGATCAATCATATTATAAATGGGGTGTTTATACATTGTTGTAATTTGTCAAAACGCATATTTCGCGAGATTTATTCGAACGAGGTCTGTTGACAGTTAAAAAATTTAGTTATATTTTCGAATGTCGCAGTTTGCGGACATTTCTCTTTAATTTTAGCTTATAATAAATAAAAAAAATGTCTTAAAATAAAAGAACATATAATAAATGTATGTTAACCAAAAAATAGCATATTAGCACAAATGGCGCGCGAATCTCGATGAATGATTTTCGATTAAATTCTATATAGTTTTCGCTATTCTCGTCATTCTCTCATCGCGATATAAAATAGTGTGCGTTGCGCGTATTTAGTGTGGAGAATGTTGCGCGATTATCATATTCTTGTTGATCATAATTAATCATTTTGTCACGGATGAGTGTCACAAAAGAGCAACAAAAAATGAAGAGAGAAGAAAATCCGGAGAGAGCAATTATGAGTAATTTAGAAATTATTTATTACTTTTAAAATTAATTACGCATTTATCTCACATAGAATAGTTAATAATTTCAAATATTTTTAATAATTTATTTTAAATTGCCATTTTCAAATTAACTATTTATTGTCATTTATAAATTAGTTATTTTAATTTATAATGTAATGCGTATATAAAATATTTCATATTATATTTTAAAATGCTTAAAACATCTATAATAAAGTATTTGTAGATATATAGATATTATATCTATTAAATGTTGATATGAAATTGATGTTGAGAGGAGTTAATATTTAAATATTTGATAATCTACGATTATTACATTAAAATTATATTAAAATAATATGTGATTCTTTTAAAAGATTACGTTGTGCAGTTTTTCGTTGCAGATTACGTTAAATAAATGCTTATTTTTTTCAAATTACTGCAAATTATTGTTGCACGCAAAAAGAAATTAATTAATTAATTTGTTATGCAATCGCGATCATGATAGATATTTCAATATCTTTTAATTATTTCAGACAGATAATTAAAAAAACAAGAGATCCTTTAAATTAAGATCGAATTGAGAAATTCTACTCGCACGAGTTTTTAATCTTGTTTCGACCAACGCCAGCTTTTCCGTTGAGCTCATTAAATGTCCTGACCCTTCACGCTCGTAGATTAGATGGCCATCGTGATTAGAAACTCTCTTTACAGTTCCCATCTGCGGGTCGCTGCAGTTTGTGAGCTATACCCCCCATAACGCTTCGTCAGCGTTGTAAACATAGGAGTTCCTCTTTTTTACCAGATGTACTTTCGCGTGATGATTTTCGAAGAGATCCCACAATTTAGTGTTTAAGATTTATTATAGCACATAGTTGAAAATCTACACGCTATTATTTCCGCGAATTGTAATTATGTGGAACGTAAACTGATCTATCTTAAGATTGAGCTGCACCACATTCCTGAATTAAACGCTTGTTCTAATTTGTAAGAATCTCATTTAAAAATATCGATTTTACTCTCATGCATTCATCTATTTAACTGCACGAACTTTTCTTATGCTACTTAACAATAATAAAATTTAAAAAATCAAAATATTAAATTAGGAAATAATTTTTTTTACGTCACGAGAGCTAAGAATATGAATATTCATGATCGAAATAATATTCGAAAAATATCAAGCATAGATATTTTTATATCACTTTATTTTGACCGACACAGCAATTCCGTTCTATTTCTTTTATTCTTGGTTATTAATACAGTTTTATCTCTTATCGTAGTTAAGTAATCTTGTTAGCTCCGTATTTTTACAAAGGCAGATAGCAAACTATAATTCGATGTAATAGCGAGAAAGATTTCAAGTCTGCCGCCTTTCTCTCCTTCTCTCTCGCATTTTCGCATCGCAATCGTACGGAGAGTAAAAGTAATGAAATTTTTCGAAGTTTTCTTCGATTTATCCCTCAGCCGGCATGAGTTTTAACGGATGCGAAAATGAGATCGTCGTCTTTGAACTCTTCGAGGAAGCTCCGAGAAAGGTGCTCTCACGCGTATTATCCACCTACATACTCAATTCCCTTTCGTCCCCCATTGCCGTTCTACCCCTTCCTCCCCCAACCCAACCCGCCTACATGCGCCTTCTCCTCTCAATTTAATCGAAGAGAAGTGGAGAGATGTCCCAAAGACGGCGTATCGACAAATCCTTCCTGGATGCTTTCAAATATCTTCTTAAAGCAATCGTCCACGAAATTGAACCTGCAGGCTAATGTAAGAGACGCGGAATCAATATTATCGCTCCGATAATAATACTTCTCTTTCACGCACGCATACACATTTGTTTGATGTTTTTGTTGTTCGTTTGTCGTCCCGCCTTTTGTTCATTTCGGTCATAGTTTAATATATCGTTAAACGATCGAGAATTTTATTTAATTTTCGGAGTCGTAAACGAGTTATATATCGAATTCATAAACGAAATATATGTCGCGCATTAATTCTGAAATATTTTAATAATATTTAATAAATAATGAAAGCAATTGTTAAATGATAAAAAGTAACTATATTTTTCGAAATCAAATATTAGCTGGATAATCTTGAATATGAATAATCGGTTATACAAAGAAAATCTAAATTTTAATGAGATGACATCTAAAATATATATTTTATATATTAACTAACTGTATAATCAGCTTTTTAAAATCAAATTATTATTTATTAAAAGAAAATAAAATTATAAGTTAAATGATTTCATTATTCATTATCTGTTTAAAGTTAATTTATTCATTTAAGCTTATCGGTATTTTATAAAATTATAAATTTTATTATGCAATAATCAAGTAGATTTCATGTCTTTCTCGGATAAAAAAAAAAAAAAATTGATTAAAAAGTTTTTTCAGACTGCTTGCGATTCGAATTCTTTATAAAATGAATGAATGATTCAGAATAATACGAGAACTGTTTTAGAACAAATAAAACTCTCAAAAATCCTTCTTCATTTCATATAAATAGTGATCTCAGCATCACTTGAATATTTGTACATGTGCGCATTCGCTCGTGAATATTTGATTTTAATTAATGTTTTTTGCTTTTAAAAGATAGAATTCTCTTTTTAGAATTCATGAAAAACTACAAAACCTTAAAAACCTCAGAAAAAAATGTCAGAAATTAATCGGGAAAAGTTTATAAACAAGTAAAAAGCTGCGTAAACTTGCGGTCTCTATTTGTTTTAAAATATTTTCTTTAGTGTGTCCAACAGCCAGAACTATTCCTTTTAATTATTACAAGCTAGAATTATTAAAAATAAAGTTATAAAAAATTCTTAATTTTTTGAGTTTCTACGAAAGGACATGCCAGCTTCACGTACACATGTGTGGAATATACATTTTAGAATTAAATATATGTACACATACAAGATAGAATTAAAAATAAAAATTAATGAAGACAATAAAAATAGCAATTGCCAATTGTGTCTGTATACTGGTTTGTAAACTGGTTTGTGATCATTCTGCGGAAACAGTCGTGCATCCGTTTACTTCGAAGAGTTTTATATTGACCAAACAAGACCGATATCGGTTAAATCATGGTTGCAAAGGAGGAAAACTGTTCGAAGAACTTTAGAAATGTTATGTAATACGCGAGAAACATGAATGTGTGTGCGTGCAATTCTTCCTGAATATTTACAATGTGGAGTTAGAGGCTACAGCTTACAGCGGCGTCTGAAACGAAGAGACGGAATATCATTTAAAGAAGTGCGCGTATTTGTTTGTCATTCGTATTTGAAACGGCCCTCGAATAAAGTCCACTCGTGAAACAAGCGAGAAGTCATTTTAATTTCTTCGTAGCTATACGAATACATAATAGTGTTATTCACTAAATTAAAAAGACAAGCAATTAGATACTTTCAATGATAGAAAAAGAAAAAGGAAAAGTTTTTTAAAAGTTAGTTATAATAAAATATAAATAAAAAAAAAATATAAAATAAATATGTAAGAAAATATATAAGTAGATTTTCTAAAATTTTTTAATTCCATTTTTCAAAAGATAAATAATATCGAGGAATATATTAGAGATATTGAAAATGAAACAAATGTATATTTTAATGGAATATATATTTGTTATAAGCAACAAATCTATATTTTTTATTAAATTTGTGACAAAATTGATGAAATAATGGCTCGTGGGAAAAACCGCGGCAACGATTTATCGCAAAACTTTAATAACAAGTTTTAAAACATATTTTTTTTTAAATTTTTATTCGTGCGAAAATCGTGCATGATTAATAAACAAATAAATTGAATTTATATTTAAATAAGAACAATCATTAATGCTGTAAATTTAACGAAATGCATTTATTCAGAATAATTAATATATAAAAAATTGAATTCCTGCGAGATACTCGAAAAATTGAAAATTTATACAACGATGCGCGTGTTCATGGATAACCCATATTGACCTCAATATAACACAAGTACTTCAAATTGTTTTTTTTTTTTCTCCATCTGAATATCCAATTGTACAGTTGCCTTATGTATATGTAGATATCGACTATTGATGTTCAATATCTTAAGAATGATCGGTCAAAAAAGGAAATAGTCCGAATATAAGGGTACTTTCTTTTTCTCTGCACTTTTTACAACTGTTCTTGAAAAGCTTTTGCAAAATTTCCTCGATTATAAAAATAATTCTTTTTATCATATATAAAAGTAATTAAGATAAAATCCAAAGTCATTAGTTTACGAGATAATTTCTCATATACTACCAATACTTTCATAATTTATTTTGACATAAAATATGAAATATTTTATAAAGTATTTTCATTAAAACGTTTGTTAAATTTTTAACAGCATAATAAATAGTCAATTAATTATCATTATCATTATATACAACATTGCATTTATAATGTGTAATTGTATATTTCTTCAAGTGCAATTACGAATCAATTCATATAAAAACTTCTTATCATTCTACGTATAAAAATATAAAAATAAAATCATCATAAAATGAATATACTTTGCAAGATATTTCAATATTATTTTGCACACACTTCATAAACTCTAATTAAGAATGCAGTTAATAACTTAATTCGTCTGCGCAAATTTTTGTAAAAAATTTTCAAACGATTCAATTAAAACAATGCAATTATCTCATAGTTTGATAAATGCGATGAGATTTTTGGCTCTCCTTATAGAGTGTAATCGATAACGACTAATTAATTTGTCAGCGTTGATAGCGCGGCATTTGCTTTAATTAGCTTGGGTTATCACGGAACATGCTCTCTCATTATCGGTAAAGAAATAAACTTAATCAAATATTTTATTATATTATAAAATGCCTGCATGAATTGATAAATCCGAATAGCACAGTTTTTACAATTTTTCAATTAAAAGAACAGAGTGAGTTTTTCTGAATTGATAAAAGATAATTCAACTGTATTTTTCTTTTAAAGGAACTTATTACAAAAATAGTAGTAGCTTTTATTTTTATAATTATTATTTTGTTAATTTAGCTAAAATTTAGAAATCATTTCCCTTGCCCCATATTATTTCTGAAAGGCAAATTAATTAATATCAGCTTGCTGGTAATATTATCTTAGAAGCATTTGAAATGTTCGAATACGTCGGTTGCATGAACGAAGAGAGATTGAAAAGCAAACATTTTAGGATCTGCTGCCAGAGAGATGTATTATATATGCGAATATATATGTATATGTATATGTATCATTCATGTTGAAGCTGCTGAATCCGCGAGCATGTCCATTAATATTTGTACTTTCATATTTCATTCCTCAAAATCTAAACCAACCAAATTCTACTGGATGTAAAAACTTTTGGGGCACACGTAAATTTCTAGTATGTACAAATCTTTTAACGATCACTGACTATAACGGATATCTCTTTCTCATACTCACAATCTTACGTGACAACAGGGTACAAAGATCATAAAATTTTACGAAAACAATATAACGATTTATAACTTCCAAATATTTTCTCCAAACCATTTCTTCACTTTATTTCTCATTGCATTGTCGTCAGTTCAAATTAAAACCAAATAAAATTTAAACATTAAAGTGCATTTAATTAATTTAATATAATATTAATTATTTAATTTATATATATTTTTAAATGAGAAAAAATACGACTTAACAAATACCCTTCCGTTACATAAATAATAAACAGTGTTTAGATTATATGTATAATCACATATAGAACATTATCATTTAAAATCATTAAAGATATACATCCACAAGTTTGGCCTCTCTTCTCGCAAAGTCTCATGTTTTTATTTCCAATAAAAATAGTAGTTTGAGCTTGGGACAAGAACGACTGAAAAAACTGCGAAAGCATGTCCCATTTTCTCCGACAAGCACGAAGAAAGGACACAGAAGGAAAAGCAATCACCAGTTTGTTATATATAGAGCTGCTCAAACATCCTTTTCACCGGAAAAAGTTGTTCTTGAGACACAGATTGCTTTCAGCTGGTGGTTTGGAATTTTTCATGTTATGCATGCATTATAATTACATTTTGTATAGTTCTATTTACATTATCCATTAGGATATATATATATATATATATATATATATATATTTCTTTTTTTAAGTATATGATTCGATTATAATTAAACACTAAGAATATGATTCTGATATACTTTAATATATCATAAAAAATATTCACTTTTGTTTAAACAACAGAAAAATTTACTTACGTAAGAAAAAAAAAACATATTGTTTCGTTTGAAAGGGAATTGCAGCTCTTAAATTCCATGAAAGTAATTTTGACAAAAAAATTTTGCTATGAAAGATATTTTCCCTAGAATAATATCATTCTTATATATTTTCAATATCATCGAAAGCAATGAGTTATGAGATTATATGTTTCAAATTATATCGTTCAACTTGTACACTGCAGAAATTGCATTATTGAAATTCGATAAATAACGACAGTTGAAAATTTCCACGTGTACCGGAAAAATTCAAGAGACACGCGTGGGATCAAAAGAAACAGAAAACGGAAAAACAGGCAGAAGGGAGAGAAAGAGAGAGAGAGAGGACTATATAAGCCTTTAGATTTTTTTAATTCCGAAAGCGAGCCGCCACCAAGCCGCTGGGACAGACGGCAGAAAGTTAAATCGCGGTAACTTTTTAATTGAAATCGAAAAAGTTTGAACTGAAAAGCGCCAGGCGAAGAAATAAATGTCCCGTTGCGTCGCGTCGACCCGTTCAACTTCTGCCATCTTTCTCGCTAAATCTTATAGACTGACCGCGAGTTATTCGAATGATAATATATAATACGATCACGTTTTAGTATGTAGCCTCTTTTTCCTGTCTTTGCGTCTTCGCAACTTCTTGTTTATTTTTCTTTTCAAAATTGTTTATCGTAGGAATATTTGATCAATCTTAATCGATATCGCAAGTTTCTTTCAAGATTCGATTATTTTTGATGGATATGTAGAAACAAAACTCCAACTTTCTATTTTTCAAGAGAAATTTGATAAGGGAAAATTTTTTGTCTTAAAGTATAGGAGTATTAGATGTTTCTTTAGCATCGTACATTATCGATCCTATACGGAAGCGGAAGTTATCGGGAATAAAAGAAGATGAAAAAAGATAGAATTATCTACGAACGAAGAAAGAAATAACGTAAAAAAATTTACGCAAAGAATGGAAGAAATTAGTGAAGAAGTCACGGACCGACCATTGTGAGAAAATGAAGTGGAAGAGATAAAGTTAACAAAACAAAACGATTAAACCAGCGTTCCTAATTGTGTGATTTCTCAAATCATCTCGGAAGAGAAGAAAGAAAAAGATTACAATGTATGATGTGAATATTTAATTTTTCTCTAAACATTTGAAATTTGTTGGATTCTGAGTAATTTACAAAAAAGAATTTTAATCAGTGAATTTATTTCGATAAATTCAATAGTCAAACAAAAACACAAGAATATCAAATATAAAAAGTAAACTTTTAATATAATTAATTTCCTGGTTACATTTGCGAAATTGTGTACATAGGAAGAGAGATAGAAAGTTCTGCTTATATTTTCCTGAAAAATTTATATACGGCATTTTAGTAATTAATCTGTGTCGACAATTGTTATTTTAAACGACGAAATGTTCGAAAATATTTGCGAGCAATTTGCACTGCAAACAATATTTAGAAAATTAATCTTCTCGTGTTTTCTCTTAACAAAAAAATAATAAAATAATACATTTCAGTGATATTTTTTCTAGAATAAAGTTTCTTTCAAAGTAATGAACACAGTTAGATATAATTTGATAAGGATTTACATTAGGATAAACGCAAATTAAAAAAAAAGCGTCAGCATTTAATAAAATAAAAACATTAATTTTATAGAACAAGCATTCTTTAATTAATATTCTTTACTATAAAAGAAGCAATATTTTACAAAAATATCTACAAAAATTTGTCTATATAATATTCTCTAACAAATAGCGGATATATCTCGCTTTTTTTTTTGCTTCCTGTATCTTCTATTGAAGTAATAAAAGAATGGTGTACATATATGGATCTTTGTATATAGTATATGAGTGTTTGAAAATAAGAACAAAGAGATTCCTGCAGATGAGAAAAAAGCCAATTACCGGTATCATCATATCATGCTGTCGATCGAGCTTCTTGTATTTGTGGAAAATTTATGATTTCAAAAGATTGCCCTCCTAAAGTTTTGTTTAGGAAAAATATTTTGTTTATTCGAACACGTTCGTATAAGAGCGAAATCCGTTTCCGTCCAGTGTATTTTTGCAGTTATTGATTTTCTTAAAAATCTCTCTCGCAAATTTAACAATGCAAATTATTTTCAAAATGAACAATCAATTGCGCAAACAAATCATCAGATCAGATATGTATTTGTGCATACAATGTTCCAGTTTTGCACAAATGTGCGAATTATGCAAAGCATCAAACAATTATTGACAGTGTTAATAATAACAAGAAAAAAATTAAACATATTGCATTAAATCTTCATAATTAGATAGTTCCGAAAGTATATAATATTATCATTAAATAATTAAAACAATACTAATTAAAATTGTATCGTTAAAAACAAGTCAGAATATACTCAAAATAAGATTAGAATTACTTGAATCAAAAAAAATTATATAAATTAATAAATTCTCTATTTATCAGTCGCAAAGAATGTACTTCTAACAAATAATTGTTCAGCCTTGAATCAGCACTCAATTTCAATCTTGTTCAAAAATGTATTTATTGTATGCAGTTTTGTAAATAATTCAACAAAGAGAAGCGTATCTGTATGAAAATAAAATTGTATTTCTGTCAAGAAACCGCGCGCGGAACGAAGAATCACTGCAAAGCATTGTAAAACGAGTATGTCGACGAAACAAGATTGAAAAATAAATGAAATTGGCAGTCTATGAAAAATCACGAAGGTAAAAATGCGCGAAAAGCAGTTCTGTCGGAAGTAATCAGACTGAGAAGTATCTGCGATTTCGCGCGTCGGCAAGAACGATGCATTCGGAAGTCAATTTATCGAGAGTATGTTTTATGAAAATTTTATTTTCCGCATGCCCTCTTTCTCTTTCTGTCTAAGTGTACTTTTGAAAATTATTGTGAATATTTCGTTGTTAGAAATTAATCCCGATATCATTTCGTGTACTGGAATGAAAATCTATTTACGGGAAAAAATAGTGTTACAAGTTAATATTTTTTTTTTTCACCTGTGTGCTTTATAAAATAGATTATAATTAGTCGTAATAGAAGTATTTGGAGTTTTTTAAGCTTTCATCATCAACTGAAAATCTGATTCAAGAGTTAAAAAAGTTATTTTTTCACTGCATATAAATATAAAATATTTATATAAACGATTTCTATAAAATGTTATAGCCGTTTTTGAAGCGCAAATGCATTTTATTTAATTGCAAAGAAATAATTTTTAACTTTCAAATTCTCTTTAATAACAAATATAATTTTTAATTTTCAAATTCTCTTCGAGAATTCAATTTTTAAATCCCATATTATTATATTTTACCTTCAAATAACAAACCAAATAAATAGAATAAAACATTGTTTTTAAATAAAAATTCGATATTTCCTTTTCAAATATGTTTTTTTTTTTTTTGTGTAAAATATTAGATTTGTGTAATAACGAATTACGAATTCTTATATTTAGTTTCTACGATCAGTATCTTGTTTCACAACAAAGTCTTTGCTGATCATGTCAAAGATACGTCACGTACATACATACATCTTGTGAATATATTAAAACGATCCTTGGTGACAACATAAACGAACGCGAATGTCAATGCCAGGCATTTAACGTGTTTCGCATATTGTGGTTTCGCCATCCATAATCCTGTCCAAGACACACGCGACATTTTACTAATTGCATTGCATCGACGATCACTATCCTATGACAGTAAAGAGATTAGAACGATATCATATCTGATTAAATTTACGGAAAATGAATCTTGTTTTCTTCAAAAACTTGGAAATTTAGTAAAACTTCCCAAGCACACGAGCTAGCAATTTCGATGAAATCTTTCATCCTGCGTTGATAATTTTGAAGCTTATCCAAAACTTCTTCAGAGTTACAATATTCGATAGCTTGCTAATCAGGTTCGATTTCATTTCTCAGTGGCCAAAAGTTTTCTTCATTACCAGTTGACTGTCGGATGAAAAGTTATTCGTGTAATAACTTTATTCTTTCCTTTTCTTAAATCACATCATTATAATTTTTTTTTTTTCAGGTATATTATAAATATATTAAAATAGCAATATATTATATAACGACAAGATGTAGAGCAAATAGAGTGAAGAATTTTGAAGAAATTCAAAATTACAAAAGAGAAAAAGAATCGATTACAGGTACAAGGAATCAAACATGGTACGTATACTTTTTAGACACCTCAGCGAAATATCCGAGCTCGAAAAGTCTGTTACTTGCGCGGAAACTTCTAGTGGATGAATCTTCCTTGGAATTGCATAGTTGGGGACGAGGTATATCAACGGTTGTCAAACATTGCCGAGAAACTCGAGATCGAAGATTGATGGAGTAAAAACTCTTTTATCATATCGACATTTTCTTTACCTCGAAAGAAAAGTCTCAATGGCAAGAATGTTTTCATGAAATAATATCATTATCCCTCTTTATTCAAAAACTAGTTCGAGCTTTTTCAGTTTATTTTTACGTTCGCAAATTTTTACTTTATGGAATTTTGTTTTAAAATTTATGCGATTTAGCCTTAAACGGCATTTTTATACTTTACTCATTTTTATTATTATGAAAGATATCTATGTTTTCATGTTATAAACATAAATTTTTACACAAGCATTTTAAGAAAATATGTTTAAAAAGATTTCACAAGAGATGCTATTGCACATTGTAAAAATAAGACAATTCCACTGTATTAAACGCGATTATCAGACTTGTCAAAATACCAAGAAGAGTAGAGAGACATGAGAATATCTAGCGAGATACAGTTCGGACAAAGTTCCCCGAATGACGACGCAATTCTACCTTCTTATTAATAACACGTAGACATTTCCGTGTCTCGAGGCACGAAAATTCATCTCGTGCTTAGATAAGAGAATTTCTACGGTTCAAGAGTCGGATGTCATTCGCTAGGATGAGATAGCAGTGATCTGCTCTCTCTCTCTCTCTCTCTCTCTCTCTCTCTCTCTCTCTCTTTCATCTCAAACACACTGGTCCTGTCTGGTTACGTGTACACGACACCATGTGTATCGCGATACATGGCATACACTATTAGAGTCGAGCGAGAACCGTATTTAGGAAGCCAGGCGTGCGAGAGCCTCTCGTGTAACTAATCGCGTATCTCGCACTATTGATTGCTAAGAAACGTGTCCGAGAAACATCCTTCTGAAAACAGTTCGCAATCTTTAGCACAGATATTTACGTTTTTTTCTCTATACAAGTCATATATTTTCCCTCCACTATAGCTCTTATAGCATGTATGTATATATCTCTTATTATCGCATTATTTTTATCTTTATATTTTGTAGAATGATTTTTCCAAAAATTCCGAAAAAGAGGAAATGTCTAGCGCAATCCAGCTGTCTTAAAATTACAAATCAATTTTTTTGTTAGCGCAAATATTCGAACACTAATATAATTTTCAAATTATAAATTTATTGAAAATGAAGGATTTCTTGCACATATTGAGCATAAATAATTAAATAATGAAATACATTTACCGACACGTTTTTACGTGGAATAACATCTGTAAATAATATAATTAATAAAAATGATCTCTCTTTGTCTTTTACCATTAGACTCTTCTAATAAGCAAACTAATTGTGAATAATTAAACTATAGGAGTAGATGTATTCACGGATGCATCTCGGATGAATTTTAACGCGGTACATACATTCCAGTGACATAGATGGAATCATGCGCTACATTGTGTTACTAAGCAACAAGAAACAACTTCTCTTGAAGAGTCTCGAGTTACGCGAGCGAAGAAGCATCAAGTATGTAAACCATAAGGACACGACGAAACTGAGAAAAGTAAACAACGCGCCGAACGCGCACATGTGTTTAAACGTTAAATACGTAATTTAACTTTTCTCGAAAAACATTTTATCGTAAATACATATTACCTCATCCTTTCGATATCAAGATTAAATATCTTTTGAGAAATGATCGATAAGTTTTATTAAAATTTTAAATTTTATTGAAAATAAAAGGAAAATAAACAAAAATAATTTTTAATGTAAATTAAGATATATATGTATGTCCAAAAATGAGAGAGAGCAAAGTACAGCAATAACTGTATGCGATATGTGTTTATTTTTCTGAAAATAAATTTGTGAAAAAAAAAAAGAATAGTACATTTTTATTAGCAAAAAGTTAAAGAATTTAATATGTAGATAAAGGATTTAAAGAATGTAATATATATATATATATATATATATATATATTTTTTCTTAAATATACCTTTTATTAAAAGAAAACACGATGTTCTGAGCTATGTATTTTTAAAGAGAAGGTGCGAAACAAATTTGAATCACGGAGTGATCGATTACACCGCCCATTCACGTCATGAAAAATTGCGCCGCTATTCTCGTGTGTTAATAACTTTTCTAATGGAAAGTGATAAAGTACTATTTTAACATGTTACGTGCATTGGACAGAGACCGAGTATAGGAAAGCCCATTAACGGTTTTTGTAAACCTATGACTAACACGATGAGCCAGCAAGATGTGTTACATAATCATTCAACCATTCATGTTACGTGCTCGTCGACTAATAAATAAGCAATTAAATTTTCCGGCTGAAAATTCAGAAAAAAATCCACAAAATAAAACAGATTCTAGATTAACGATGCAA
Organism: Cataglyphis hispanica; assembly: GCF_021464435.1. Lineage (NCBI taxonomy): Eukaryota > Metazoa > Arthropoda > Insecta > Hymenoptera > Formicidae > Cataglyphis > Cataglyphis hispanica. The sequence goes on along the minus strand of NC_065956.1, from coordinate 7,498,903 downwards.
AACCTAGACTGAAAATTAATTTCTGTTGTGTTTTGGTAATAAAATATTATAATCGACAATTTCGAAAAAGAAAATTCAATACTCGAATTTTGCTTTACGTTATCCGAGTTAATAAAACAGAGAATCGTGAAAAAATAACTTTCCATCGCGAATAATAAAATTTTCTTTCGTCATGAATCATACGTGGTATAACTGCAGTTTTAATTGCGGCAATTCTTTTCAGAAATGTTTCGAAGCACTTCTCTCGCGCTTTATATCGGATATCCAATGCGTTATGCGACGTAGCGTTGCAAAATTATTGCATTATACATTGTTGCTCTATAGATTGTCACTGCGAATATATCGGCTGTGCAAATCCACGTTAGAATGTTATGGAAATATCGTATGGGAATATTATATGTTCGCTCGCTACCGTGCGTTGCTGCATAATGTACAATTATTATTTGACCAATGTTAAAATTAACATAAACTCGCATTGGGTATCGTAATATTATATTTATCAAATGCAAACGGATGTATTATATTATATAAAATATTAAGAGATAACGCATGCGCGAGTCAAATTATATAGTAAACGCACGCGCGCGCGCACTACATACACACACACACACACACACACACACACACACACACACACACACACACACACACACACACACACACACACACATACAAATTGACGTTTTTATACGAAAGCAAGAGTTAAATACCTTCTCTTTTTATTGTCTATCACATTTTAGAGAGAAAATCAGGAAGAGAGAATTAATTACATTCTAGTTAACAACTTGATGCAATTTAACTCTTTAATTGTAAAGCACATTATATGATGTTGCGTGTACAATATTGCTCATGCAGAGCCTAATTGTGTAGAAAAGCTCACAAGTTATTATTACAATTGCATATCGTTGTGGCATAATGCTATTATCATACGGTGAGATTAACGTATTACGATAAGATAAAGCAAAACGTGGGCAAATTTATATATTAAATTTAGTCATTAATTTTCTTCGATTATCAGTCAGTAATGCTTATTAATGTGAGATCACGCGTTCCCGAATAAAAACAACTAGCGTCGTAATAGAATTCCAATATATATAACAGATATATTTATAGCTCTCCGCAGTTTCCGATAAAATCAAGCAATAATCTTCAACAATCTGCACAATTCTCAATGTTATTTTCGCTTAATTACATAAACTACTTTACTTTAAATTTACGTCGCAATATAAACACGTAATATAAAACATCGTGATCCACACGAATTTAATTATTTTTTTTCTTGATATTATTATTACTTTAAATAGATATTTTTAAATTCGTATTCTGTGAAAAAGTTTAAATTTCACAATAATTAAAAATGATGTGTTTATTTCTCATGAATCTATTTAGACGATCTGCATAGAATTCATTTTATTTCTCTTTCTTTATATGAGATCTCATAACAAATAATTTATAGCTGCTGGATAAACCCGAGAAAAAAAAAATTTTTAACCTATTCATTTCTTATAGCTGCATCTTATTGCGCTTTTTATATTTAAAACAAAATTTTCGAAGTTGTGTTCGGAGAGGGAGAAAAAGAAAGGAGCAATCTGCGGAAAATGTGCGATTGAACAGACTTATTGTTAGTAATATAATATTATAATTCTATTGTATCGTATCGTCGCGCTCCGAGGAATCGGCATTCCTATATTCCGCAGAACGTCTCCGACCGCGGTACATGACCCCGATGCAGGTCATATGACGTAATTAGGGATACAGAAACAATGCACGCCTTTACCACCGCCGCGCGTTCTATTAATGCCGCTTAATCTACGATCCCAATAATTGCTCCCGGACTGAATATTATATTGCCTTATAAACGTGCGTCACTACCCACCCATGAATTCAACCGATCGCGCACAATTTCATTTTAATATATCTTCATGTTTTAGTCATAAATATGATTGCCGTGTAATTAATTTATTCAGTTCATTTCAATTGATAGCGTAATAATGCAATTATTGCTCGATTGTGAATTTTTTAAATTCCAATAGTTTTTAATTGAATTGTTGATTTGAAAGAAACCAGTTCGCTAGAAAAATTCCCGGAGAAATCAAAGAAAGTATCCTTTGTTTTGTAGTACTTTTACTTTTCATAGAAGAAATACAATTCAAATGTTTCTTTTTATCGTGTTGCGTTTTAAAATGTTTATATTTTATTTGATATATTTTTTATATTATTATATTAATATCAATTTGCATTTCATTTGTATCGAAAATAGAGAATTATTTATTTTTACAAAGTGAGATGTTATTATGTTTTTATCATATTTATTCATACAGAGAATGCATGAGATTTGAAAAAATCGCCATTTATTCTGCTTTTGCATTTGTTTTTTTTTTTTTTTCTCCACGCAGAGAAAACATAATTGCTCATTTATACGTGAACAATCGTACAACGCGCACAATGAGTAGCGACAATAACATAATCAATAGCACACATTATGTTTCAATAAATTAATGCCATGCGTTTTATTTCCGTTACTCTACGCGCGCTGTATGTTCAGGCTGTATTAAAACAACGCGCTCTGTTGCAGGTATTTACAGTGAAACGTTAGTTTCCGAGTAATTCTTCCTAATTGCCAGAGCGGCGCAGCAGAGGGATTAAAATGCACGCTGCGTGGCGGGATAGTTAATGTCACACAAACGAAATAAAAGTTTCCTTCGTTCTCTCTTAGATTTATCGTTTTGATAGAGCAATTTGTAAAATGCAAAATTATAATATGTATCTTAAATAATGGAATTGTGTATTGCGTTAAAATATAATGATAAAAAAAAAGATCTATAATGAAAAAAAGAAGTTTGGCTAAAATTAATATTTACATTGATTTTTTTTTACTTTTTATTTGGTTACTATGATTAAATATTTAACTGTAAAGTTTATACCACGCGCGTTGCAAAATATGTCTTATGCGAAGTCAAAAACAATGAGCGAAGAGGGAACGTACCCTCGTCATCGTGAATTAAAGTAAAAGGGCAAATGGTGCAGTGGGACGCGCAGTATTAAAGAGGCCGGGGTGTCGGAAGGGGAATGATTAATCGTCGAGCAATCTCTCCTACGCGTTCGCGAAAAAAAAAATGAAAAAGAAAAAAAAAAACGCGTAGGCGAACAACTGATGATGTGACATGTTTATGAAATATATCATACAATCTTGATCTACGGCGTTTATTCCTTGACTAATATGACACTTATTATGTATACGGCATAAATTCACATACGGGATGTCCAAAGAAAAATGTATATTTTGTCCCTGAAGACGATATAGTTTCAATAAAGGTTCATGTAATTATTTTGACATTTTATATATAAAAATATATTTCAGAAATATATAAATAATATAAATTTTTTTTTTAGATATTAATTTAAAGTAGAAATATTATAACAATATTATAACTGACTAAAAAAAAAGTTGTAGATTATAATTGTTAATGGATTTATAAATGTTCATCCATACAATTATATATGTGGGTTAAAAAATATTTCGCATTTTTGACTTATAAATTATTGAATCTTGTAAAAATTTAAGATCTCAATTTTTGAGTTTTATTTATATATTTTGAATGAAAAATTAAAGCAATTTGCGAAAATATGTAAATCTTTTTTCAAACATCCCGTACAGAAAGGCGAATAAATGTGTGCTTCAGTTTCTTTAATAATAAATATTTTTATATCGCAATAAAAAATATTGTTCAAATTGAATAATATTTAGTTGCAGCATTTAGATATAAAAATATTTTATCTTTTAAAATTACATTACATCATGATTAGACATAATTAGAAAATAACCGTATATAACAGATAAAGCCTACATGTAAAATAATTTTAATAAAATAAAAAGAATAATATGTATAATTTTTGTGTAAAACTCCCTATCATAAAAATAATTTGTTCAATTTCGTTGTCTAATAAATAATTCACATAATAATAACAATATATTGCAAAAATAATGCACTTTCTTAAGATAAAACATACATAAAAGAAAATACATATTTGCAATTTTTTTTAATAATATTGCTTCAACAAGTAAGCATAAGTGTAATGCACATGAAAAAATGATTTTTTTATCTGTTCCATATTTAATTATTGATAAGCATTTGAATGCTTTATAAAGCATAAAAATAAAAAAATATAAAAAAATATTGTAAGAGTATCATTACAAGAAAGAGAGAGGAAGAAAAAGAGAGAGAGAGAGAGAGAGAGAGAAATATGGAGAGAGAAAGAAAGAGAGAGAGGAGAAAGAAAACACAATAATTATTAATAGCTTCTTTCTTTTTCATGAATTTAAATAAATCCTGGTAATAATTAAAATTTTAAAAATGGAAAAGATTTATAAATCGTTAATTTAAAATAAAGCAAATTCTCTTGTTTGCTTTATTTGTTTGCGAAAGAAAAATTTATATGTGTCAACTGGATTTTCAATCTATGTATAATTAACAAGCGTATTTTAATTGTCTTTCTAAGTTTTCATGAAAACATAAAAGATTGGGACACCGCTAAAAACTTAATTAAATCCAAGTGTAAAATTTTTAATATTGTAAAAGTGAAAAAGATTTATAAATATCTTAATTTAAAGCAAACTCTTTGTGAAAGAAAAAGAAAATTATATGTCAACTGAATTTTCTATCTATGTAATTAATAAATATACTATAATTGTCTTTCTATGTATTCATAAAAGCATAAGAGATTGAGACATCGCTGAAAACTTAATTATATTCAAGTAAAAAAATGATAATATTGTAAAAGCGAAAAAGGTTTATAAATATCTTAATTTAAAGCAAACTCTTGAGTTTGCGAAGGAAAAAGTTATATGTCAATTGAATTTTCAATCCATGTATAATTAACAAGTGTATTTTAATTATCTTTTTATGTATTCATGAAAACATAAGAGATTGAGACATCGCTGGAAACTTAATTATATTTAAGTGCATAAAATTATAATATTGTTCTAACATGAGTCATTCTATATTACCATAAGCATTTTAGCGAAAAGATTACATGCCTCGACATCTCAATATGTCTAATTAACATTAATAAATATGAAAGCTTTGTATGTTATGAACTATAGAGAGAAGATATTACATTGCAAGACATTTCAATGTGCATAATCAACATAAATGAGAATAAAATGCTGCTCTGTCTATCCATAAATACGCAAGGAGAGAATTTACATTGATCGAAAGCACAATATGTTTAATTGTAACAGTATTCGAAGAGATGAATATTATGTATCGCTATAGATACATAAGATATATCATGTTATATTTCTTAAATCTTAATATATCTAATTAACAATCTAGAATAAATATGAACCTCCCCTAGACATGAGACAAAATTCTTGCATTGAATGTGAATACGCATATGAATATATAATCAAACATCAGCATGAGAAAAAAGATTACATCGCATAGATAGAGAATCTCAATATCTTCAATACTGTTTTAGAATGTAAATGCCACTTGCATGCTTATGGATATGATGGAAAGAGATTACAACACATGAGACTCCATATATGTAAAATAAATCTTGACAAGCATGAGAATCTGTCACTGTGCGCATCCATGAAAAATGGATCATATCGCGCATATTTTAATGCACATTCGATTCGGTGCTCCGAATCTACACGATATCAAAAACATGAAGGAAGAAAGAGAGGTTACATTTAATGCTCGTGGGACTCGCGCTGCCCGGGTGACGGAAGCGCGCGAGCGCGAGCGAGCGAGGATCGGGGAATGCGATATACGAACGCGTGCGATAAGTGCGTACTTACCGTGTGACTACCATAGGGCCTAGGAAGGGTAATATTGCTGCCGGAGGTAGGGGTAGACACGGTGGTGGCGAGCCGCTGTGCTGTGTCCGCGCGACGAAGACGATGCGTAGACATGAGGCGGCACGGGACGCACCTCGTAGATTATGTCGCTCGTCGTGCACACAGGTACCGCGCCGCACGCACTACGTACACGCGCCGTCATCCGGCGATGATGGTTTAAAGCGTAGATGCGAGGAAGGAACGGAGAAAAGGAAAACAAACTCGAGGGGTGACCCGGACTCGCGGCTACCTCGCACGCATGCATGCACGACACCCCGATCGGCGGGAGGGTGGTGGTGGTGAAGAGAGATAGAGAGAGAGGACACACGCACGCACACACTCGTCGCCGAATATTCGTCGCAAAACTCTGGAAAGTGTATATTCCTGGAAGGGTATTCCAACAGCCGGTAGCAGCGCTGGCGATAACGATGACGACGATGACGATGACGACGGCGGCGGTGGCGGTGGCGGCGGCGGCGGCGACGACGACGATGGCAGCGGTGGTGATCGAGGATTAATATGGCCGTCCCTCGGTTGACACGAAGGCTCGGGTCGCGCGTAAAAGCGAGCGGTTCGAACGATGACAACGATTGCTCGTTGCCACTAGTGCAACGGTAAGATGGCACGGTGACGCGACGGCGACGCACAGCACTGGCAGTCTCGTCGTGGCACGCGCACGCATTTGTTTCACTCGCGGGGAAATCACCACGCACCACTCGCGATCACGATGACTCGGCTCAGCGCGACGCGAGACGTATCGCTCTCTCGTTCTCGCTCCTCTCTTTCTCTCTCTCTCTCTCTCTCTCTCTCCTCTCGCTCTCTCTTTCTCTCGCCGAATTTTTTCCACGCGTGGCCCGACGATGCTTCTGTCCAGCGATCCCTTCTCGCACGCACGCTCCTAAGAATCCTTCTCGCCGGTAAAGCGCCGATCAGGCGATCTCTTGTTTTCCCAATGTGAACGTGTCTCCGATCGTTTTGAAGCTCACTCGCGATGGACACGTTTGAGTTTTCGGAACACTCGTTTCGTATCTCTTTCTCTCTCCTTCTTTCTCTTTAGCCGATTGTTGGTCCGTCTCTGTTTCTTTCGTCCCTTCACTCTCGCTCCCCCTGGCCGTCCTGCCGTCGGCCACTGTCGGACTCACCGACGGAGAGAGATACCGTGCACGAGTCGCACGAATCCACCGTACTCGATGGATGAACAGGCACCACCTTCACTCGCACGTTATTGCACTTTCGTCTATTCGTCGCCCGCGACGATGCTCGATGCACGACGACACGGTCCACACGGCGCACGCGGACCCCACGCACGCACGCACGTTTATCTTTACGCTGCGCGAGGACGTGACGCGACCTCGGTGCGAACGACAACGTCAACATCACCACCGTACGCTTTCGTGGCGGCCATCTTTTTCGGAGATACGACGGCGAAACGCGGAACGTGAAACGCATGCGCGTACATGGGTGTATGTGCGCGAGGGCGCTGCGCGCGAGCGAGCAGGACTGCCGTGTATGCGTATGCGCGATAATGATAGAGTGACACGCAGGGATGTGACAAGTGTAGAGTGACAAGCATTGATATAAAAATATATATATATAAGCTCTCTCTCTTAAATTATTTAAAGCGTATATTATTTAATATACAATTTATATTGTCTCTTGTTATCTTTTTTTTTTTTTATAAAAATATAATTAGAATTCGAGAGAAATCAAATTTTTACTATTTCTATTTTTCTCCTAAAACTCTAATCTTATGCGTCCACATAATTCCAAATTTATGTAAATTAAGTTGGTAAATTGTGGATAACCTTGTACACAGCAGACGACCATTCTTGATGCATCTCTGGAGACACGCGCGTGTCACGTCCGCGGCCGTTGTATAAGCACGCGATACCGGCTGGGATTTGCAAAGAGGGGGCGAAATGTGTGTACGCACAAGTGCACACGAACACACATAACTGGCAGCGGCCATGCCAGTTGATGCCAGTCTGGTTGACCGAACAGTTTTGACGAAGGGAACGTGGAATTGACCTGAACCGACGGTCGTTCCGTGCCTTTAACGAAAAATTGTGGCTGTGGCGCTGCTCTTGTCTGTCTCGTGACCAAACGTATCGCTGGTAATGAAGGATAACGAAATATTAATAATTAAACATTAATTAATTAAACAATAATTAATAAAGATTCTTAACTTATATATAATTAAATTCTTATTACGTAAAAAGTTAATTGATCTATAAAATAAAATAAAAATGTAAGCTAATTGATATAGATTAAAAAGATTAGATGTATATATAATAGTTGGGTGGATAATATAAAAAAATTTAATTTTTGAACTCTATTTCTTCAAAATTGTTATTCAATAAATTTGAATATCTTCGAGAGATTGATGAAATATTAAAATATCACCTTTTCAGCAAAAATATTTCTCTCGAGAAAAACATGACATTTTTGAATGCATTAAAAATTGAAAAGATAATAAAGACTGATTTTCATTTATCGTCATCGTGAGAGTTTGATATAGATGATAAACGCAGATTTCTGAAAATATTTGCTTATTAGGTAATTATTTTTCCATTAAAAAAGTCATCTAGAAAATTATGCTTTTTAGTTTTTAAAATGTATACATCTAAGTTTTTTACTGTAGAAAGGAGATAATATTATTAAACTTATATATTAATACATTTTATTATCTTTTGTTAGTGTATCCGGGTTTTTTTCTAGAGAGTTTAAATCTTTTATAAATTTTATAAATATAATTCTTTATATGAAATCGAAACATTCGTTGCGCACAAAAATAAGGATATTTGATATTTTGATATTTGTAATTGTATTAATATAAGTTATATTATTTATATACGCATATATTATTTTTTAATAATAACTCAAATACACATTTTTTCTTCCTCTTTCTCTTTGAAAGAGTTGAATAGAATGCATAGTAAAAAAAAGTAGGATTAATCTTTGAAAATATTTTTATTTTCTCTTAATGTTTTATAAGAGTAGTCCCAAGAAACATGTTAATATTTCACTCTTGTGTCTTGTAACAGATGTAAACGCGCGTTTTTAATATATATGAAATATCAAATATATTTCAAAAAATACAAAATTTCTTTAAGGAATAAACTTCCTTATATGTTATACAAAAATATTTTGTGTATAAACCTGCTTACAAAATATTCATTTTTTTTTCACATATAAATTTTGCTGATTATACATACATTTAATAGACTTTATCTTTCAGAGCACGGTTTAAAACTGCTTATTTTACTAAGATTATATTTAATATTGTAGATACACAGTATCGAAAAAATTGAGCTTCATTAGAATTATACCAGTTGTAATCATTGCTTTACATATTTTATAGGCAAGAAGAATGGAATGTTTATCACGTTTTCCATTTGTGCTTTGAAAAAATAGAATATTATTTGTACATGTGCAGCTCTTCGTCGATCTAGCCAGCGATCACTTTAGTCTAGAGCTAATGTTTCAAGATTTCTTGCACTGCTGCGACAATGTTACGAGCACTAATGCCGTAATTTTCGAGCAGGACTGTTGGCGGGCCGGAACGTGGTACATTCGGCACCGCCAGCTTTTTTACTATTATATTTCTCTCCAGGGCGACGGCGGATTGGACCGCCTCTCCTAAACCTCCCTGCGGATAATGATCCTCGACGGTGACAATTCTACCGCCAACCTCTTTTGCGTTCTTTATTATCGCTTGCGCATCGATAGGTTTAATCGTAAATGGATCGATCACGCGGGCGTTGATTCCGGCTTCAGCCAACTCATCAGCAGCTTTGACTGCCTCGTGCAACGTCACACCGGCGCCGATCAAGAGTACCTGATCGTTTGCGGAAGACTTAATTACCTTAGCTTTGCCAATGGTCAGAGATTCATCATTTTTGTATAAAATGGCCGTAGCCGGACGAGAAGTACGGATGAAACAGATGCCCTTGGTATTGGCCGCCAATTCCACGGCACGTTCCGTCGATACGGCGTCGCTCGGATAAAAAATAGTTGAACCCGGAATCGCGCGGAACATTGCGATATCCTCCAAGCCCATCTGCGAAGGTCCATCTTCGCCGATAGATACACCACAATGCGAACCGACAAAGTTCACATTTGTCTGAGATATCGCACCCATACGGATCTGTAATATAAATTATAATATTTATCTATATCTTTATTGTATATGTGCAGCTATATTCTTTACTTTTTCGCGTTGTGATATATGCTTTACCTGATCGAAGGCACGCGTGAAGAAAGTCGCAAAAGCAGATACAAACGCGACGGTACGATCTCTGCAAGCGGCACCGATCGCAACTCCTACAACATTCTGTTCGGCAATGAAACCTTCGATAAATCTAGTTGGGTCAACCGTCTTTATTTTTTCGGCATAAGTGGAATTCTTTGTATCACCGTCTAGAGCTATAACACGAGGATTACTCTTTGCCAACTGGAATAAAACAATTAAAAGATATATTATGATTATATATTTCGTTGATCGTACCAAAGGTTGATCGTACGAACCTTTGCAAGAGCCGTGCCATAAGCCAATCTAGTAGCTACTTGTTCGCCTAATTTGTAATTCGGAGGTGAAGTTAATGTAATATTGCTGATATCCACAAGGGGAGCATCATCTACAAGCGGCTTTTGTGGATGCAGTCCAAGAGGGCCAGGGTTTTTCAAAAGTCCACTCAGATGCTGTATAATTATAAATTACAAAAAGATATATTAATGCTTACAAAATTATCATAGTGAATACTTGTAATATTAATGTAATGATAGTTAACTTATTAATATCGGTTTAATATATACCTGGATGATTTCATTCGCTTTATTACCCAGAGGTTTGCCATGCCAGTTTTCTAAATCTTCGATTTCAGGGAAGTTTTTGCCTTTAAACGTCTTAGCTAAGATAGCAGTGGGACGTCCTTTTGTATTTTGTGCTTCATGGAAAGCCTAGAAGTATATATTTTTTTAGTATTTATTTCAGTTTGCTTCATACAACTGTCAACTCTACCTTAGCTAATTCTTCCACATCGTGGCCATCCACAACTAAAGCATTAAAACCAAAAGCCTCTAATCTTTTGCGATAAACTTCCATATTATGCTGCAACGAGGTCGGTTCGCTCTGTCCAAGACGATTGATGTCGAAAATAGCACAAAGATTGTCCAATTTGTAATAGGACGAGAAATGGAGGGCTTCCCAAATGGAACCCTCTGCTGCTTCTCCGTCACCAATCAAACAATATACACTGAAAAATAAATAATATAAATATTAATTAAATATATATTAATTTAGTAAATAAGTTATATATTTGTGCGATATAAGTTTTTCGAATCTTTAGTATTTAAATGCATATCTTTCTCTCCTATATGTATACTATATAAATATCATACAATATAATTTATTTAAATATGGATAAAATGGATAAAAACTACAAGTTATTGGATATTAATAATCATACCGGTAACTGGCCTTATCATAATTCTTCCCGACGTAGGCCATGCCTGCAGCAACCGAAAGGCCTTGTCCTAGTGAACCGGTTCCTACATCTACAAAATTAAGCCTCGGGGTAGGATGTCCTTCCAGATCGCTATCAAATTTTCTCAAATTCAATAATTCGCTGGATGGGAACAAGCCTGCTTCCGCCCATGCTACAATATCCAATAAAATATAAATATAAAATGTATTATAAAACATTTTATTATTTAAAGATATAAATAAATATTTAATAAGACACATTATGTAATAACTAATGTTATTGAATTAATTATTGAATTTCGAAAAATTATATTTAATTTGATTCAATTATATTAAAACATTTATTTAATAATTAAGTATATTAAACTAATCACATTAATAAATATAATAATTGATTGGAAATAAATTTACCTGCATAAAGAATTGGAGCTGCGTGGCCTTTACTGAGGATAAATCTATCACTACTCGGATCACGTGGTGCTGATACTTTGTAACGCATTGTGTGGAAGAAGAGAACAGACATAATTTCGGCCATTGACGAACATGATGTCGGATGTCTGGAGAAAAAATATATAATAGAAATAAATTATATAAATTGTATATATATATATATATATATATATATATATATAAGAATGAGAATAACATAAACATATGAATGAATAATTCAACTTAAATATCTATTCCAATTAATAATAAATTATTTCAAATAATAGTACTTTGTGTGTGTTTTTTAGAAAATTATTTTGAGCGTGTATTGGCGATAATTCTATTTATGTGTGATCGAATGATGTCTCTTTTTCTAAAATTATTATGTTATCATGCAAGGTCAGAGTATCAAAGAGTATCGTTAAAATATCATATCTTTGAGCTTTAGTGAAAGTCACAGAAACATTATCCAAATAATGATAAACATTTTTCTTACATAATGTATTATAAAATTTAATTTTTATCCTTATATTATAATTTCGTTTAAACGTGATCGACAACATATAACTATTAATATATAATTTTTTCAAATATTTTTAAATTTCTCTTAATAATTATAATAATAAAACAAATAGAATTTTATAAAAATTTATTATACATATAAATAAAATAAAATGTTTAATATATATATATATATATATATATATATTTGGTTCGTTGAATTCTGCCACGTTGCAGAAAAATAAATTTTAGATTGATTAAAGAACGTATAGTTTTAAATATTGATAAAGGTATTATATTACATCTCATATAATTTGTTTAATGCTTAATAATTTAATGTTATGGAATTATATTATCGAATATTAAATATAATTTCCGGCGGGAAGAAAGAAGGGGAGATTTAATGTCTTCTAAAGAGACGATGTGTGTTTTTTAATTATTATGATAATTATACCCGCTCTTTGATGCTTCTGTTGCTTTTACACACTTGATACGTAGAGTATTGGCGAGATCTTGGAGTTTTTCCATGTTTGTGTTTTGCACCATCGTGAACTAAATTATATCCCGGTCTTGAAACCCCGTCGTCGACAACGAACGTTCGATCGCAACTGCGAACGAGAAGAGTTTCGGCAAACGAATCGACTATGCCGGATATCTCCCTACCTCTTCGACGCAATGCCGATGCGCGTATAAAGGGTGTCCCGAAGTTTAACGTACAAGTACGAAGAGAAAAAAGGTCTTTGCATATATATTAATTCTCTTCTCGTCAATTTTTTAAATATTCCAAAATAAGTAAATTTTTCGATTACAATAAATATCTTTTATTGTGATAATCAATTTTTATATTTAAATTTACATTTTACAACAGTACAATTAATCATATTTGTATTTGTGCTCTTCTATTCTGATTTTTATTTCCATTACTTTGATTCTCTGTGATTTGAAATTATCAATTAATAACGTACAAAAGAGTTTTATCTTTTTTTTAAATAATCACATTTTGGATATTCATTCAGCGAAATATGTAAATGCAATTTTACATCACAATGAAATGCTGTTTACGATATACAGTGCGCTTTTGATTTGCATAATAGCAATTCAGATGTGTTTAATATTTCATAGTGTATATATATATGTATCTTATGTAAGCATTTTTTATTTTATTTGCTTTTTTTCTTGAACAGAGAAATGAAATAATTTTTCTGTTTAGGCGAAATAAATCCTAAATTTTGTTATTTTTCTATAATATTTATCGAAATATAATTGTTTTTTTGCACATTTCTTGAGTGTAATTAGTATTCTCCATACTTTGAGATAATTGAGATAATAAAAACTTTTCACCCCTTATAATTATTAAATTATAATAAAATATCTAATAAAATTTATGCAACTTTTTTTATCAATAACAGTCATTCAAACAAACAATAGTCATTGTTCAAATTATGCACGATAAAAATTATTTGCTAATAAACCTGAACGCACACATTGTTATTATCACATTTCCACCGTGTTGTGTGGCCTCGATGTAACGCAGGCGCATGATTCCTTTATTTTTGCGTAGTTTTTACAATCGTCTCTATAAATGTGTCTATAAATTGTAATCTATCATAAAATGATAATTAAAGTAAAAAAAAAGCGATTCTTCAAATATCGATTCTTTTGACAGATATATGTATATAAACAATGTCATATTTTCTATGCTAATATAAATAATTAAATGTGATTTTAATATTTTACTAAATCTATAATTAGAAATTTTTATTAAATACAGCTTTATAATAGATAATTATATAGTATAATAAACTTGAAATTAATTTGAATTTTTTCTGTACATAATTTTGTATGAAATAATATATCATAAATTATTAGAATCTCTTTATAGTAAAATCTCTTTTAACTTTTTTTGATGAAATTCTAAAAACGCGTGAGTTACTGTTAATAGTCCGACTATGTTGAGAGAAAAAGTAATGAACTAGCAATTTCTTAAATTAGATCAATGCCATGGCATTCCAGTAGCGGCACGATAAAAAAGAATAGAGTATTACGTGAGTGAATTTTAATTTTCTTAGTCTGCTGTATAATATAATCTAGCACAAGTGGGGGGGAGAGATTATATATGTAACGCGCGTATATAAATTGCTGTCATAAATTAAATAAAATATAATGTCAAAAAATGTCAAAAAAAATATAATGTCAAATATAATGTCAAAAAAAAAAAAAATAATAATGGCGAGCTTGTATTTTTTCTATTTTTCAACACAAAGTAAAAATTGAGATTGATATATAATTTACAATTATCACGTTCTTTTTTCTTACGAATAAATAATATAGAAACTATTTATGTGTGATAACAAAGTAAATCTCTAAACTAAATAAATCGAAATTACTGAAATTAATATTTGTTTTAAAAGAAATTATTTTCTCAAAATTTTTTTATCTAACTTGCATTTATATCTTATATTTGAAAAACTTAAAAGGAGAGTTTAAAGTATCTATTTTTATATATAGAGAGTTATTTTTATATATAAACTTTTGATACAAATGAAATTATGTAGACGAAGGAATTAAATAAATCAACGATATTAGAAATCGAATGATCAAGTTGAATGCTGAATTGGCATTTTGCACAGTTTGTATCTTGATACATATTAATTATATGAATAATCTTATTATGTTATACATAACTCGCGTTATATTCTTATCAAGAATTGCGAGAATCAGATAATATGTATCATAAATATATCTACACATAATTGTACATGCGTGCTTCTTTTAGTTCCTTTAGCTGCTTTTTTTATTGCATTTTTTAATAATTCGAGAAATGCTTTTATTTCTTTCCAAATACAAAAAGTATCATAATATAGTGCCGATAAAAACAGCAGATATAATTTTTACGAATTTTACGGTCGATCAATAGCATTCTGTCCACGCGTGAATTTGGAATTATATCATTATTGCATAATAAGACGCGTTCTCGCTTATCATCATCCGGCTGATAGGAGTATAGCTGCTTACCGAGTTGTTAAGCAAGCGCATTCTTCGTTGTCGGCAGTTATAACAACGGAAAAAAACTTACCCGGATTTGCTGGCTTGCGTGGCCTCGACTGAATGAATTCTCAGCTTGTTCGCGATATCCCGCAACTCCTGGATGATCTTCAATTCCGGTTTATGGTAGTTCGCCATTTTTTTATCCGCCTGCGTGCGCTCCTATGATGGAATATGGCTTTTTCCACGGCCTCCGTAAAAATGCAGCGAGCACGTGAATGCGCAACAAGTAGATTCCCGCTAGCTGAGCGCGACCGAGCGCGGCTGATCACAGTCGTGACGATCATAGAACAATAATTAATAGATTCGCAGCAATGATTTCACAGCACGCTAAAGGCTGTTACACATGAAATACCTAAATGCAAAGCATAATATAAGTATTTTATTTTGAAAAATAAATCAAGTAAATTCTATTAAATAATTGATATATTATTATTGGTTTTTTTATACATCAGTTTAAGATATTTATATTTTTATATTAGTAACTTCTCATGCATGATAGCTTTTAATGTGCATCAATACGGTTTTCCAGAGAGCGATTTTCTCGGCGTTTCTCGACTAACATAAGCCTCGTTTAGTACTGTCATCTACATTCATTTCAGAGATTGTAGAAGTATAAAGCCAAATCCATCTTTTGATATTACCGATAAAATCATGTTTGATGCTTTTGTTCACACTATATATTCATAAATTGTGGATCAGAAAATCTAAAAATCTGAAAAATAATGTTTATTCTTGTCAAATTTTCATTAAATAAATTGCGTGCAACGCGCACATTTAAAATTTACTATGGTACTTTTTAAATTTCTTTATATCAGCTGTTTTTGACAGAACGGTTGCGTGTTTACAATAGCATTGTTAATCACAATTTAATATTTATTTTATTATTACCGCTCCAAAAAATATTTAACAACTTATAATATAAATTTATATGCTGAATATTTGTATACTTTAAGTTATAATTTTAATAAATAAGTTCTCTTCCTACTATCATACATATATAAAATCTAACGTTTATTTAAAAAGATATTATATTGATATAAATTAATAGACAAATATATTTATAAAGATGCAGTGGTTTATAAAATTTGCATTGCTAAATAAAAAAAAGTTTATATAAATATCACGTAATAGACTTTAAAAATTTATTTAGACATAATTCTGAAATTTACAGAAATTTACAAATCCGATCTGAATAATCCGCTAAACGGGTTCGAATTTCCACTAAGAGAGGTCGAATCTTCGTTAAAAAGGTTTGAGTCTTCACTAATTATAAGCACGATTTCTCTCCGCTATTAGAATGTTTCATCTCACACGGAATGCACACATGCCGCACGCGCGATAATACTTTCTTATACCTTTATTACTTTCATATATCAATTTGCATGTAATTAATTCTATATAGAATTTAAATGGCACAATAAATTAAAGAAGAATATATATATATTAATATATGAAAAAATTGTCTGCTTGTATGCTAATCTCAACTATTGATTACACAATTGTCACATTGTACAATTATTTCCTTTTATTATGTAGAGTCCCATCGAATAAAATATTGGAGTAATCTGTGTAATAATATTTTATATAACACAGAATATAGAATAAGTGTTGCTTTAATTAACAATAGCGAAACAATTCTAGAATTCCGTATATCTCTTTGACCATAAAACAATAATAATATTTATTTTCTTAATTTCTCGCACAGTACAACAATATAATTTTTTTTATAATTAAACTTACATTGTTTTTGTGACATGGCCATCTAATATCATATACGTTGCTATTTTAATAAAAAAATACAGCAAAATTATAGTTCAAGTGTAGCGTAAAGAAATTAAAGAAAAAATATGCATTTTTCACTTATGATAAAATATTATTTATTTAAAATTGAAGCGCTTGGGATTTAAATGTGTTAAGTTCGTCCCTGTAATCAGTTATGGTTGTCACTTTTACCGGTGCTTTTACGTTCAATAAAGACGCGCGTGCGCCCTGCACTAATCTGGTATACCCTGCGATACCAGAATCTCACAGGGCTAGTGCTCAATGGTAAGAGTGAATTTTCTTATCACAGTAATATTCTTCTCGATTTTGCTTGTACGATGTGATCCGTAACGCGTGAAAGATGGACGAATTTACTTGAAAATCCTCGATTGATTTTGCATGACTGGTGCTCAGTTTGAAGACATAGTGCAAACATACAATCGAGGAGACGAGGGGAAAAACAGAAAGACAGAAAAGTGGATGGAGATTTAACGTTGTCATTACTTACGAAGGTTTTAGATTATTTTAATTTTATTTATTACATTTTGGTTTACGTGTATATATAAACCAAATTTATATAGTGTTTTTTTTATTTGTTTTTTAATTTAATATTTATACATTTTATATATTTTCACGTTTTATATTCTTATTTATGTTTATTTTATTTATTGGCACACAAATATATATATATATATATATATATATATATATATATATACATTTACATTGTTTTATAACTATATATAACTATATATATAATAAAAAAAATATATTTTATGTTGAGTTAAAATTTTTATCGATATGTGTTTCTATTATTTTTTACATTGTGTATATCTCAATACTTTGCTAATTATATCTTTGTCAATTATGATTTATAGATGAGAGCACTGCACACAATCATGAATTCAACCTGCGCTTATTGTACGCTCGAACCACCTCCCGACATCCTTCACATACCTCCGCCACCATTTCCGGCTATTCTTCAACAAGGTTCCGATTTTTACCCAAGCTCTGACATCCTGCCATTTCCACCGCATTTAAATGACAGTCCCTGCAAGCATTTCTGCGATCGGCGCTCCGAAGGGGTTCAATATATAGAAATGCCCCAACAAGGTTGGTAAAAACATAAAAATATTTACATGAAAAATTAAGATTCACACAATTTAATACAATTTATTTCAATTGCATTATTTTATAAAAAAAAGCTAATACGCAAATGATATGGAAATAAAATACGTTTAAAGAATTTATATGAAAAAACTTTGTATAATTTTATCAGGAACTGTATTTGACGACACGTGGCTCCTGATCCTAATATCGTCCTGTGTCGGTGTCATTTTTATCGGCGTAGTGCTCGCAACGTTGCTCTTAAAATGTAAATTGTAAGTATATCTGTTTACCTCATTAGTGGAAACTATAATTTATATTTAAAACGACACAAACGACGAATTATTATCCGCTGTAGCAATAGAAATGGGAAAAGCGGGGTGATCTCTATGCCGAATGCAACTTCCGGGATGCAAGCGAAAAACGGTAGACTTCAAAATGAGGCGGTGCTTTATCCGTGCACGGCGGATACTATGCAGGATAGTCGAGTCATGTGGGCCACTCTCACCCCACGTGGGACCACGCGACACTATCTGGAGGAGCACACATACGAGACGATCGGAAGTGGGCAATTCCACAAACGTGCCTGTGCTACCACACCAACCGAACATGTAAAACTCAAGGCAATCTAACAATACGTTTGTATTATATTACAATTATTCGTATACAAGGTATCCTAGATATTAGCGCGAGCAACTCATCATTTGTGAGTTCATTTATGTTGCTACGGTTCTCTTTGAATCGATCTGCAGGTGATTTATTTTAATAAAGATATCACACAATTTTTTATGAGTTTTTAATTCCTTAAACAAATATTCTTGTTAGTATATATATATATATATATATATATATATATATATATATATAATAATAATATATCTTCATGGAATTTTGATGAAAAATATAAAAAAAACTTTTTCTTTTAAAATTAATTTTCGATAAATTTTGCTTGCTGGACATTTAATTTAAAACAATGAGCAATGTGTATAATGCTATGGATTTATTTTAACAAATTATTTTATATCCAGAATATGTAAATACATATATGTGTGAATATAAATTAATAATCTTTTAGACATATGCCGATCCACCAGCTATTACTCCAGTGCAAAATCGACCAAAGGACGACAAAGCTTTCGATAACACTGCATTCGTAGATTATGAGGAACCTTTGTCTATCAAGACTGAATATTATCAGCTCAATGACGTTCTAGAGCCAAATGAATCGGGTAATAAAGGAATGAATAACGCAATTTAACATAGTGCATACATTGTCATATCAATTTTTGTAAAATATATTTTTTTCGACAAAAATGTAAAAAAACAATCATAAATATTATTCCGCTCATTAATATCACCTAATAAGACTGTAGTTTAATGTACTGTTAATTATTTCAATCAGATATTTAATTCCGTATAATTTAAAAATATATGAAAAAAAATACATGCCTGTAGATAAAAATATAACGATACAAACTTTAATATTCTTGAAATAAACCGTGTATTATTACGTTTGATCGTGTGATTTTAGGCATACTTACAATTCAGAGAGGAACCCTCCGTCCACGCGTGAGTTCTCCAACGAGAATCGAACATCCGAATTTACCTCCATTGAACCTTCATCCGCATAAGCGTGCATCTCGAAAAGGTTCCGGGACGCAACATACTTCGGATACACTGCTGAGAAGCAGCATCACTTCATCCACTTATATACCTACTATATAAGTATCTCGTCCTCTTTTTGTTACATTTCGATCGCCGATAAGCGAAGTTACATTGTGCACCCTTTACATCTGTTACATCATCGTATCTAGTCATTGTAAGCACGTACTGACCGTACAAGTCGAATAACAGACATGTAGTCGTGAGAAATTCTTTTCTATCGATTGATATAAGATTGTGATTGTGATTGTGTAGACGTAGGTGTAGACTAAATAGAATAAATAATGTATGTTACATTTGCATCTTACGAAATAAAGCAATGCATATAGCAAAATGATGCTTATCTTCACACATTAACGTCTTATTAATTATTAAAACATTTTGGATGTAATAAATTTTTGAAAAAAATTTGTATTTTCTTATTTTAACTTGTTTATTGATGCACACAAATTTTTATTAATCTCTGCTCAGAGAATTTTTATTTTTCCAATTTTAGAAATATTTCAAACTAAAATTAAAGGAGAAGTTTTTCGTGTATAAAGGATACGCGCCGAAAGGGATAAAACGAATCTCTCGTGCACAGTTTCAATACTTTATTCATATAATTTCATAATTACGGCATTATTCCTATGTATTTATATATATATATATACAATGTCTCCGATTTCAGGAAAATTCTTTGTAACGCGTCAATGCGCGCACTACGATACTCACATGTGTATATGCATGTATATCTGCGTTCTCCCTTTTCCTCTTAACATGAAAATGTATCATCTTTGAAGCTGATGAAAACACTATTTCAATATTTAACTGATATGATAAACTCGTTTCTAAAACTTCCCTCCACGTCGCGATCATGGATCTCTTATTAATAATACGAATGCATTAAATCCTATCGCTTCCCCTACTGTTAAATCGCATAAATATAAAAAAATAGTCGTTTTACTCAGCTCCGAGCATCTTTTTGCAACTGTAAACTATATACCGGGCGAAATAATAACACGGTAATCACGCACGATTGCGAGAGGCCCAGCTTAAGATATACACCGCTTAAGAATGCAAATGCTAACGAAACGAGACTCTCATCTGCTTGCCTTAACGTGTAAAAAATCTAAATGCACCACGTACGCTTATCCCATATTTATCCAATTTTATCTATATTTCATATAATCTGGAAGGGCTGATTTCGATCTTGCGGGACGGTGTTGACGCAACGGCACTTCTCGTGTTGCGCAAAGGAAAACATTCAATCGATATTTTATAGCGTCCCAAATATATATCAAACATCAAAAGAGAAACATCCTTTTAATTGTGTAAATAGATTGCAAGTAAATAGATTTTAAAAAAGCAAGAACTCAAACAACTGACACAATTTGGTGAAGTCAAATTCCAATATTGAACGCGAATTCAATATCATATGATTTTAAATATTACCTCTTCACTTGAATTTTTCTTTTTCTGTTTCACAACGACTCGTAGTGCCATTTTACATAAACACTCGATTCGCTCGATGACAAATTTCTCGCTGATCGGGATCAGCCTCTTGCGCGCGCGTGTACACATCTCTATTATACATACACGTGACGTAGAAATTCGTAGTCAACAGACAACAAAAGTGTGTCTATTCCTGTGGAACTTCGCGCAGAATTCACTTAAACCTAACACGTCTCCCTTAGCTTATTCACCCTCTTCCGTTTCTATGTCTCTCTTCACCTCGCCCACATGCGAAGATAGTTCACTATCTACCTATAGTGCATTCGTATATGTACGACTGTACAATGTAAAATATAATTCCATCTAACTATAGCAATACTAGATACAGCTGTATGAGTATGAGCGTTCATTTTTGTCGTTCTTTGCTCTTATTTCGGGTATTATTCAGATTGTTTGTTAAATAGCGTTGACATTTTGGTAACTTTATGCTTTGCTATACCCGCGATAAATAAATATGCATTTCTATGTCAATCGTCAATGTCAAAAAAAATGCATTTACTTATCAAATGTTGCAGCATTTTGTTTATAATTGTATATGTGTAAAGTAATATTCTCATTAATTTCACTTACATATCCATTTTGAAACTATCCTTAAAATCAAAAATATTTATAGAAAACACGTTTTACCTTCTTATATGAGAAATATAATTCCCATAAAAATGAGAGGCATTTCTTATACATAATAATGAGAATATTTTTTTGAAATTTTTTATATAATAGCGATCTTTTACACTTTGCACCCAACAACTTGCTGTAATATTTAATATATAAAGAGAGCTTTAAAATGCATATTTGTTTTGTTGTATAAATGCTATAGCAAAGTTGCAATTACAAAACTCGTGATTAATTCTCGTATGGTTCGATATTTCCGATATCTTTTTCACGATTTTATGTAATCGCAAAATTTCCAGCTCTCTTGTCGCAATACGGATAATTGATAGTGTTTGAAAAAGCATTTGCTAGAGCCGTCAATATTTTTGCAATTTGCTACTTAAATACTTATAATACGAACATATATCAATATTATAAATAACATATACTACATATGTAATAAATAATAAATTACCATATAAATAACAGTACTTAAATTGCAATTTACGTAACATTAATAACAAATATCTTGATTAAATAACTTGATAAAAACAATATTAATTTAATAATTATATAATATTGTCTATAAATTTATAGCATGTTTTTTTTCATATTTATTCGCAATATTTCTTCTTGATTAACGCATATGATATCTTAATGAGTTAAAAAAAAAATTATTGCTATAAATGATTATTTTTAATAATAAGTTAAAAATTTTAATTTATAAATTTTTTTCTCTGTACAATGCAATCGTGTGTTATTATATTCTATTTTAAAATTTAGAAATTCTGGGGGAATTCTTTAAATTTCTTTTTTAATTGAAAAATGCTGTATTTAATGTGTTTTCCATTATGTCTTTAAAACGCGTTTATAATATTCAAAGTTCTAAATACATACTTAGATGGAAGCTCTCCATTTTTTGTTTATAATTTTCAGCATTACAAGTATTCCTCAAATGCATGTAATTATTTTGTATATATATATATATATATATATATATAGCATATTTTAACTTTTTTAATGTCTCCTGCATTTGTTTGTCAAAAAAATAAAAAAAATAAATAAATAAATACGACATTATTCAAGAGAAAATAAAAATAATATTAAAGTGCATTTTTAAGATATACTCATTGATCTTGAACAAATTCGACCGCTCCAGCGTTTATCCACGACATGTTTTTAAATTCACTGTAGTATAAGTTAGTACAGTAACACTGCTCACTAAATATATCTTTATAGAAGTTAATTTAGTTTGATATAAACGTTAGTCATTAGAGTACATCGAAGGATATGCATAGAGAATCAAAGGGCAGTGTGATAACAATATGTTTAAATTTCTGTTGTAGGTGCCTTCCATTAAGGAAAGAGATCAGAAGGAAAGGATAGATCCTGATGAGAGGATGCCTCGTTATAAAGATATTATTATTTTTGTTACTGTTATAGAAAGAAGATTCTAATCTAATAGATAAATTTTGGTTTTTTTTTTTTACAGGAAACATTGGGATCATCTAAAAGCCAGCCGATTATCGAAGCACATGCGAGAAGAAAGAAACATTTTTACAAGAATATCGTTGTTATCGTTATATCGTTAAAATTGCACATAAATATATACAAAATCCACACGTTAATTTGCTTACTCATAATCTACGGATAATTTTGAGAGGTGGGAGGAGAGATAAACGATTGAAAGTCTGATCAAGACAAGAGAGTTAAAATTTACTCGGTAAGCGTAACAATGGATCGGGATTATCAAATGAAGCACTTTTTGCTTTAATGATAAATCCGAGTTCTTCTGTTCTTAAAGATTAAAGAAGCTTTATGCAATGTAACAGATTGTACGATTGTGCACGTAGCTTATTTTATCATCAAATTTTACCTTAAAGAGAATTTAGTTATCTAGATTGAAGATATAAATTTATGAAAATTAAATTTAATTTAAATTTTATAAATTAAAATTTTCTATCTTGTCAAAATAAATCTGCCAATTAAGTTAAAAAGCAAAACGCGACTATCGCTTAAAAGAAGAATCAAACCTTTGATAAAAAAGGAGTTGCGATCAACAAATATCTAATCACTATTAATAATTATTAATTAATTGCATCCATTGTCTTCCCGAGTCTTTTCGAGGATGATTGTTATTATATTTCGAGATACGTGCACTATCGGCTCGCAATTTGTTAGTAACTTTCTGTGTGGAAAGAGAAGCTGAAAGTGAATGAGTATAAGAACAGAGTGAGATAGAGAAACTATCGAATACCATTAACCACAATTCTGAAATCTGTAGAACAATGTGCTTTAAAGAACAATTATCCTATAAAGGATGATTTATCCGTAAGAAGTGCAGTATAAAAAGTGGATCAAGATTTATAAAATATTTGAAAGCATTTTATAATTATTGGACGTTTTTTTTTGTGAGAAATATTTGTTTTTAAATATCTCGTTAATAAATCTCTCGATAGTTTATTCGTCCCTGGCGTGGAGATACATTAGAACGATTATTTGCAAACATTTTTTCTCTCTTCTTGTTCGTCCGTTAAAAAGTATGTTTTTCTCAGTAATACTTTTTGCTTCCTCATAGAGAAAACTTTGTTTTTGTAATTTTTTGATGCCAATGTGTTCAGAATGTATTGAAACGTCAAAAAATCATATTCTTACAAAATGTTCATATATATGTGTGTGTATGTGCCCCAAAAAGGACGTGGCTGCTCCAATTTCCTCAAATTTTCAGATATCGGGCTAAATTTTTTTACATAAATAGAGATGACATAAGATGTCATCCCGGACGTATTTGTCATTACAATTACTGATATTATGAAGAAAAGGAAATAAAATTATGAGGAAGCAATGTGCAAGTTTTTAATTTGCACAATTTCTTACTTATTTACATATGTTTTGCAACTAAAACGAAAGAGAGTAGGCGTAAAGAGCATAGTTTAAAAAAACGGATCCCTAAAAGCGAAAAATGTTGTTACGAGGCAAGATTACCGGACTTTTGATAGAACAATTAGCAAGTAAATTGGGCGGAAATAACGATTCAGGAACTGAATGGATTGCTGCGCTTTAAATTAGCTTAAACGCTAAGTCCCGTTTTATTATTTATTGCTTCTTTTTTTTGCGGCAAGTATCTTTCCGTCGTGTCTTCACGTCTTAATTGTAATAACAAGTGTCAATTACATTAAAATAGTGACAATCTATGTCGTTCTTTATTTTGTGACCATTACCGTATGGAATCACGGAAAAGTAAACATAAATGTAATAAATTGTATTTATCACGTTTTGCCAGTCCTTTTTTATTTATCTATTTTTTGTATCAAAATGCAAATGAAGATTATTGAGAATTTTTTCGAGCAAATAATAGTTTAATAAAATATTTAATTATTTAGTTTTTCTTTTTTATTATTTTTTGTAAATTTCGTTATTATCATAATTAAATATTGTTCGATCTTGCAAACAAAATATCGATTTTATAATAATATATAAATAAATAACATTGGAAATTGTCTAATCTTCGAAAATTTATATGATGTGTTATTCTTAATTATATTAATATTTTATTTTGCTAAATTATTTTTCCGTAAACTATAAGCATTATTTCTGTTAATTAACTCAAGATTAACTATATATACATATTAATATAACAATAAGAGTTAATAATTGGACGAATTATATTCTATTTTAGTTTTTTTGATCTCATAAATAATTTTGAAAACCATTATTAATAATATTAATTATTTTTTTATCATTGATCAATTATGTTAATGTAACTTAACATTGTGTAGGGGATGATGAATTGTTTTCAAGTTTTTAACATATTTTGTTTAACTTTAGCTTCAATTAAATAGTTTTAAAAGATCTTTATTATCAATGTCAATTACGTCAATGATTAACTTTGTTAATAGTAATACTAAGTTAACAACATACAGTTATATATACAGGATGTCCCAAGGTATTGTTATTTCATCTCTAAATTCTTGTATCAATTTAAAATTTATTTTTTTTACTAAAAATTTCAATTTGATTTAATAATTACTTTTTGTAACGCCAAGAGATTCAAAATATAAAAGATCGTAAAAAATAAATTTTTATTTTACTAAATTATTAAATTAATCTTATTATATTATTAAAAAATACAATATATTACATGTTAAGAATTACGTAATTGCAAAGAAAATAGTACTTAATTAAATTTCCATTAGAGAAAGATAAATTTAGAAATTACCAAAGAATTTATAGATGAGAGAAAATACCTGATACCTAAAGCCATCCAATAAAAACAAGCGTATTGCGAATTTCAATCAGAAGGAGACAATGCAATTTGGTAGAAACGACTCGGTGCATTTGTGTATCGTCGTGTAATAAATGCTCGACATTATACGACGGTCAAACGTTATCTATAAATCGTACCGACAATACTGCATTCACACCCTGTATTTATGTATAAGCATATTTGCGTATGCTATAAATCATCTATTCGTTAAGTTTATCTTTTTTCTTTTATCTCAAATTACTTACAGATACTTTCCATATGTATAAGAGTTACTTAGAGTCACTTAAAGCAAATTTCGATTAACTTAATCGCAACGATTAATATATCAAATAATATCTATAACATTTTAATGCCAATAAAAATTGAATTAATATTTTGTAAATTATTTAAAACATGAAAAAATAAATTAAATTAAAAATGACAAATGATACAATTAAAATTATATAGCCAAAAATTTTGCCACAGAAAGTTCTATCAGTTGAATTAATCGCGGATTAAGTTAATTGAGATTTGATCAAAGTGGCCTTTAGATATAATCTCGCGCAAAACACTCGACTGTGCAATATCATTGAACGAGGAATACCAATCGTTTATTTATTAGCCAATGATACGCATGTATAATTGTTATTAAAACTATATTTAATATCAACTGCAAAAGTAGCAAAAATAAAATTAATGAATATAGAGTGCGAAAGTTGCTACGTAGATCCCTTCCAAGTAGATTTAGAAATACAAAGAAATACAAAAAACTATTTCAAAGAAAATTTGCTATTTATTTTTTATTAAACTAATAACGATCTTTTATGTAAAACAAATCTTATTTGCAAAAATTGTTCTTTGAAAGTATAATATTATCGTTATTTATCTATAATAGTTCTCCAAAATTTTTCAAGATTTTAAACACTTATTTTTATAATAATTAAAATACAAAAATAATTATTATTTAATAGATTTATTTAATAAAATCAGATTTCTTGTTTGCAAATATATGGTGCGATAGAGATATACACGTATAATTTGTGATATATTTATACATTTTAATATTCCTCATTAAATATTTCACACTCGAGTCGTTTAAATGGAACTCTTATGTGTTGCGTGTCTTTTGTTTAAAACAGATTGTAATAAAATTTATTTAATTTGTTAAACAATTTTTGGAGACGCATAACATAATCGATAAATATATATGTGTGTGTTTGTGTGTGTATATGTATGTGTACGTATCATATACATATATATATATATTTTTTTTGCTTTTCTATACAACAATGAATGTGTGAATAAGACAGAATAGGATCATTAGATCACGACATTTTTGTCCCTAACGTTTCACTTCCAACATCTCGTTTTTACGAAGAGCGCGTCGAGAATGGAATACATTTTAAGTTTTTGCTATTATAATAGAAACATTACACCCATAAATAATACTTAGAAACTCTGCTAATCAGTATATCGAATTGATCAAAATTCATTCAAGAATATCACATTTTATAATTTATCTCCTAATTTATTAATTTATATCCATTTTTCTTAGGTAAAAAAACACAATTTTCTATAATAACAATTATATAATATTTCTGTGAGAATATTAATGTTATTTAAATTTCAAATTAAACAAATAATATTTATATTCTTCTCACATATTGAATAAATTAATATAAAACATATTTTTCTCTAACAAATCATCACAATTTTTCCAGACTTTTGTACAACTAACAATTATAAAATCTTATAGTAATAAACAATAGAAAATATCATGCACAATTTTTTTAAATTTCTTACTTGAAATATTATTACTTATCTAAAAGTACAAATCACTCGATAGCTTATCATCTAATCTTAACGAATAAATATACACATGAAATCGCTATATAACTATAGAAATTAATATTGTTGTTCGACGCGTTCTTAAAAATTATTTAATACCACGTTCATAACAAAAGATGTTGGAAGTAAAATCTGTAAAACAATATACATATAAATAATCTATATGATCGGTGCCAGTTTCTTCCTAAGATCCATTCATTAATCACTGCTAATATCACCTTCAATGTTTCTTTCTTTAATTAATTAATTCCTACGTTTAATTCCACGATCTTCGTGTTTATTTCTTCCCCTTTATTTTTCTTCGGAAAGTCGTTCTAGATAGAGGCAACCGCCACCTCGTGTTGAACAATGCCTTGTTCGCTGATGCTGATTCTTCGCCTGCTGCGAATCGTCTTTATATCTGCCTTTAATTATAATACAAATCAAAGGATCGAGCAGCGTCGCAAATTCTATCCAGTTGTGACTCGAAAAAATCCGCGACAAATGAAAAAGAGATCTTTTTTCAGGATCCTTTTCGATCGCTACTCGATCCTTGCCACATGTCTAAATTTTATCCTGAGATTTTGTGTCGCTGGAACAAGAGAAGCGATGCTAGATTATTGATCGCGTTTTATTGGCTCTCTTTGCGAGAGCGAGCAGCTCGAGGAACTCTTCCGAGTTTGATCTGCCTTAATTTGCATTAGAATTAAAGAGAGTTTTTTTTTATCATGATCGATGCTTCTCGTTAAGCTTCTCTAAAAGAACGAATACGTCCTTCCGTCTGGGCGTACGATCTATCGATCCCAATCTTAAAGCAAGTCTTGAAGAAATGCATTTTATCTAAGGATACTTGATTTCCGATCACCGATCAATCTCTCATGCGTATTAGATCCTTCTCAGGATCCGTCGCAGGAGGGTATAAAAAGATTTTAAAGTACGAAAGAGGATGCTTCTTCAAACATGCCCTTTAATTGTTTCGTCAATCTTCTCAGATCTCACGAGGCATTTCCGTAAAAATTGTCTATCGCAATAAGCACAAATCACGAGGAAGATTTGCAGAAGAACGTTCGATCACTTGCCGGGTTACGCGTGTACCGATCCTTGAAATTCGGATTTCACGAGATTTGCTTATTATTACACACAATTGTGAGGCAGGAAAAAAAATTCTCTTCGATAATATTCGATCGGCGCTCACGTTTTTATCTTTTTTTTTTTTTTGCACACTTGCGATACCAACGAGGACTGTTTCGCTACGGGAGAGGAATGCCCCTTTCAATCCACAATCTTTCCCAACAAAGAAGATGAAACGAAAAACGCGAGCGTATCTTCAGACCTCGACACGCGAATCTCGATACGCAAAGCAATGTCTTCGCCATGTAGACGATACTTTACACGTACCACTCTTTAATGTCTATCAGTTCTCGTTTCTTGTTAGGTTTGCTGCCGTTGGCGCCGTTCTTGAGGGCACCGTTGAAGGGCTGGCCGGAACCCGCGGCACCTAGCAAGGCCGCGTTCGGATCCTGACAGAACGTCTTCGTTTCGTCCACTTTATAGCTCGTCTCTGGCCGATTCTTAAACTTAAGGATTATCAATATGATGAGGACTATCGCTATCAGCGCGCCAGCTATGATGCCGATTATGAGCGCGGCATTTTCGGCCGCCTCGGAGGTGATTCGCTTATTGTTGTTCTTGGGCGGAGTGGGCATCGGCGGATACATTGGCGGAGGAGGCGGTGGCGGCGGCTCCGTCATCTCCGTCGTAGTTGACTGCGTCGTCAAGGTCGTCGATCGATGCGTCACGACGCTGCTGCAAAATGTAACGACAATGATTTGTTAAATTGTTTATTGTTTGTTTAATCGTTTGCATCTAATTAATTGTTTATAAAATAAATCAATGACATGGAACTTTTGATAACGATTTACCTATCATTAGACAGTAAACAGCTGCATGATCAATTTGTGATTTTTGTTGTATTTCAAAAAATTAACTATAATATTTAGTATATTTTATTCGAATAAAATTTTTGATTAAATATTCATTTTTCTTATCAAAAGCAATATATAATTTTAAATCGTAAAGAAATAAAACCATTATTTAAAAAATTGTATAAGCTATCTGAATAAAATTGATAAAATTTTTATATTTGGATTATATATATATTCTCTTTTTCTTTTTCTTTCTTTCTTATAAATATATTTTAAAATTTATTCTACCAATTGAGATTTGCTTTGTTAATATTATCTACAATATAATAGATTTTTTATTAAGAGATTTTCCAATATATTATAACAAAACATCTACACATAAGACAAATTTTCAAAAAAATTTGTCTTATGTGCAGATATTTTTTTTATATAAATATGTGTTAATAATTAATTAATAAAAAATAATCCAGATCGTACAATATGGTCCACGTGTCTCGATAGTTCCAAGTAAGAAATGCACAGTTTGGCGATTTTGCGGTCACAAAATATACACCTATGTATTCCTGTGATTACTAATCAATAGCAAATAATCAATAATTATAATAGAAACGGCGTTATGTAGGTTGAATTGCAAACGTTATAGCTGACAGACGCACGCACCTGCCATGGCTGGTTTCGAGGTCTGTGGTTGACACATTGTATTGGACGGAGACGGTGACGACGTCGCGGCTCAATGTTGTCGACGACGCCGACGATGTCTGCGTGCTGATATGGCTCGTCGAATACTCACGAGGCGTCGTGTACGTCACCGAGCTGATGTCTGCGAGCGAGAACAGAGGAAAAAAAAAGTGCGTCAGGGGGGGTTGTGTTTCACCTCGTTGTATCGCATCTGCGATTCGCGCGGAGGGGATGATCCGGGGAGATGGAGAAGGGGGATGAAGGGGGTAGGAAGGCATGGAAGTAAAAGGGGATGTGAAACGTGGAGGCGGCCCAATATTTACGCGTGCGTAGGCCTGCAATATTCACGCGTGCGTAAGCAGGAACGTTGCGAAATGAACAGTCCCGAGGACACCAGGAGCGTATACATTATATATTCAAGGAGGGACGCCCACGCACAGTAACGCAACACGTTTCGATTAAATGTCATATAAATAATATTTTGTATTTTGCTGTAGCTTGCAAATTAAGATTTTAGAGATGCTAGATGCTTCCGCAGCAGTAAACTCTTAAAACAAAACATCTGTGAGCGATGAAAAATTTAATTACTGCGTTCTCAGAAAGCAGTAATTAAATTATTTTAAATTATTATTTTTAATTCTTTAATATATGTACATACATAGCATAATTTTTTTAAATATTTATATTTAACTTTGTACTTGCTAAGGAAAAAATAACTTGAAGCAAAACATTAATTTTGTATTAAGATTTTTCCAAAATAAAATCCTTTAAACGTGTATTATATAAACATGTCGCAAATAATGAAATCGAACATATTATGATAAACAATTTCTTGCTATAACAGATGAGCTCTTTATAAAAATTTTCCATTATTTCAGGTAGCAAATATAGAGAGAACAGTTTAAAGTTTAAATATGTTCTTATTATATAGAGCTTTACGCCTGCATATCGATTTTCAGCAATTTATGTATACAATTTTTTACACACGCATTATATACTAGACATGCTCTTTTACAATCATGCGTAAAAAATTTAAATTTTGTAACGGAGAACACTTTAGCTTGAGTATCAAACGCGAGAAAATATCTCAAAGTTCAAATTTGCTTTTACACGGTTCCATGCTTGGATAAAATTAAAGACAGTGTCTCATTTCACGCTAAGAGACGAGTATTGCCACGGGAAAGCTTCTGGTAGCAGAATAATGTATTAGGCAACGATAGCTACGCGCGTCACAGAAAATCGTCAGGATGAGGACGCCCACGTTGTAATCTCGTAACGAGACAGATTCTTCATTTAAATGGATGGACAAGAACAATAAGATCGATCGATTCTCTCGCGACAGTTAATTAGCCTCTTGTATTCCTTTTCGATTAACTTTTTTAACTTTAGAAGTGCTCCATTCTTTTATTTGTTTAACATAGTGATTGAAGAAGGGGAGAGGAGATATATATATATATATATATATATATATATATCATTTAATATCAATATCATTTAAGAACTATGCATTGAGATAGATTTGATACTTTTATGGACTTATATAATATATACCTTTGATCCAAATCAAATATTTAAATAATTATAAATTTTGATTTGGCTGATAGTGCGATGTTCTTAATATCACCTTTATATTAAAAAGAATAATATATAAAAACTATTAAAATACCAATAATTTATGCCAATAATTTATAGTTAATAATTATAAAAGACGCTTATATTTAAGAAATCGTATGTCGTAAAGAATATTTGTTTTATAATTTTCGAGATAGAACAATATTAGGATGTTATTTTATATATTCATAGTTTTTAAAATATATTTATATGTTGAAAAGTAAATTTTTTCTCGAGATTTTTATTTTGAAACTTTCTAAATCTTCTTATTATGTGAAATCTTTCATTTATGGATAAATTATACAAACTTATTCAATTATTATTATTATATTATATATACAGCTTATTTCTGTCTTAAATGCACATTTATTTAAAAAAATAAAGATTATGTGAAAGCTTGTCATATAGAACTTTTTATAACACATATTCTTCGTTATTTAAAGATATGCAGATTTACGACTATTTGTGAAAAAAATAAGCTCTTTATATATATGGTATTGTAATCTTTGGATTAAAAATTCCAGGATTTGGGACATTGCGTTTTTCACTTTGTAATATAAACTATAAGAAAAGTGTTAGGAATATATCAAGCAGAACAATGTTCTGGAATACGGACCGGTGGCCGAGGTGACAAAAATTTCTTCCGTTGTTCTGGAATCGCCTGAACCCTCGTCGCAGTCTTCCTCATCGTCACAAGATATTCTCACTTGGTTATTTTCCTTGTGATGATGCTTTGGCCTTAATGTTGTCGGCAATCGCGTGGGCGCCACATATACTGGCGTGATGATGTCATCTAGAAATAGAAGCGGTGTAATTATGAAGACTGAACGTATGAGGTCACACTAATGTACAATATAATATGCGATTCAGTTACCGATAAGAAATTATATCTAACGTGCTAACGTCTAATATCTATATTTAAAATGTTGAATATTTTTTCTTCTTATTCTATCAATTTTTTTTTTTATTTCATAAATATCAAATAATAATTAAAGATGATAATTAATGAATGATAGAGAGAGTTATCAATTATTCCAAAAATAAAAGAATATAATGACGCATGTATATGTATGTCGATTAATATAAACTCTTTCAGACATTAATGAGACATTAACTCAAACCGGATTGCATAGAAATCTTTCGTGCGAATCGAATGTTTGATTATCGTGTCTCATTAAGATGACGATATTAATTTAGTTTTTAGTCAGTCAAAGAAGATTTTGGAGCGGGACTTCAGTTCATTGCAAGAGGTTCGTTGGAAGGTGAAAGGAGGGGCTCTGCCAGGTTTATCTCCAGCTGGCGATCCTAAATATGTAAATGAATCGAAGATACAACCGGGCGAGCATGAAGACGAAAAGGTGGCATGCTATGCGATATGTGCGTGCCTGAGTGTACGTATGTGTGTGCGAGCAACACGCATGTTGGAGAAGAGGAATCGATGTACAGTGATGTCCCTAAGAGAAATCTGAAAAATCAGACTTTACAATCATACTCGCTTATATAGTTCTTTTCAATTTTTTTAACATAAAGTTTTTAAAAACTAAACATATATGTGTGTGTGCGTGTATCTATATACAATTATTTTATTAATGAATAATTATATAATTAATATTTTTTTCTATTTCTAGCTCCATATCAATGTGATACATTTTTTATTATCATCTCTTTTTATTTATTATATTGTATGAATTTATTATTAATGTTGCAAAAGTTTTTAAATATAATTATTAGAAGCACATTTTATTTTAATTAATTGTTTTCAAGCACATTTTTAATTTATATAAAATAGTTTACATATTTTTTTTTATAATTAAAATTTAAAATCGTAGACATTATCGCTGACAACATTTATGTATAATAATCGATCAATAAGATAAAGTAAAAAATAAATTTTGTAGAAAAGATTGAAAAATAAAATATTACAGTTTATAATTAATCAAATTTTATTATTGCATTACTAAATAAGAAAAAAAAATGTTGTGGTAAGAGTCGCCAATGGACGACAGTGCCTTACCAGTACATATGTGTCCGTCCTTGTCTAGGGGAGTGCTAAACGTCTCTCCTTTCATACAACACGGTTGTGATCAATAACTTCTCTCTTATATACGAAGCGAATGACTCACGAGCGCTCTCGAGAAAACAGTTTTTCGCGAATAATTTTCAAACTAATAATTTTATTGCAAAATTGTAAGGACAAATTTTGTTTCTAATATTATTATGTATCTTTATATATAAATTTTATTTATATACATGTAGATTCGACATATATTATATATATATATGACATACACTGCTATACATATAATTAAAACCACATATATTTATTTTAATTTTTTAAATTCAATCTTTATAGTTTACTTCGACTTATGTTTTGCTTCTAATATTTTATATTTTAATTAATCGAGCGAATCTCTATAAAGGACTAAAACTTCTCTATAAAGAACTGGACATTGAGATAATAATATTTATATATATTAATAATAATATTTAACACATTTCTTTTTTTAATATATAATTATTTTAGAAATAATATTTTCCATACATTATACATACATATGCACATATATGTAAAAAGATTTGATTTAATAATAATAAATTTGAATATAATGATAATTCAAACTTCAAAATATAGTCTTAAATATTTTTAAAGTTTGAAAAAATGAAACTGTTACTATTATTTGCTAGAAAAGATAAAGATATTAATTTTTATACATTACATTATAAAACGTGAAGTGAGAAAGAAATTGTGAGAATAAAATTGTGTTCAAGCAGTATAAATGATAGAAATAAAAAACTGGAAGATGCAGAATTGCACGTATATGTGCGTATGCAGTATAAGTGATTAAAAATTGAGAAAAATAATAAAAAAAAAAAAATTATAAGATGCATATGTGGATCGAAGAGATTTTGTATTGTCTTTTGAGAAACGTCTGAAAAGAAAAATCTTTCCATGTGCTCATACATATAAACCATTGACAAAAGACTTTCTCATATGTGAATTTTGTAGATAAAATGTCGGTGAAAAATATGTAAAAGATTATAATAATATTCATTGATACGAGATGATGGTGTCGCAAGCCAAATGCATGTGGATAAAAATTTCCTCGTAAAAAGAAAAACGTGCAGAACGAATTATTACTTACGCTCTCTCGGAAATATTACTTACACTTACCGGAACCAGATTCGTAGATGGGGGTGCATTCCTCGTCCTCGTCATCGCCAGCGCAGCCGCTTCCGGCGCCTGAGAATATAAGATCGTCTACGACGCCGGGGAAACCGGATGCAGGCGTCTATTACATATATGAAAATTAAATAATTACAATGACATTGAACTTACTGAGGAAATTAATAATGAATTTGTTAAGAGATTTTACTACCTGTTGCATTCTCTGTAAAGGCGCGGCGCGATCGAGGAGACTTCCGGCTGGTAAGAGCTGCACGTCTCCTCTAGTTGCAACTTTACCGTCATTGGCTGCCGCCAATTCTAGGATCCTCGCACCATTAACGACCAGACCGGCTATTACGCCCAAGAATGGCCGTTCCACTCTGCCCTTACTGCGATTCCATCGACCTCCTACTTGAATAGTAGACTGGCTGTTGAACACTATCAGTTGATGACCTGTCGAGATACATAAATTTAAATTTATTTTCCCATCAAGACATCATCTTCATCCTATTATGACTTAGTTACTGTCAATTTTTTGTTTTTATTAAAGTTGAGAAATTTGATTACGAATGAGATATTAATTAAGAAATTAGAGTTATTTGATTTATAATTCAGAAAATGCCGAAACATTTTTTGACAGAAAGATTCGCGTAACGAATGTGTTTGAAATAATATTGTAATGCCATGTGTGTACGTATGTGTCATATATAATTAAAATATAAACATCATTTTTATTAGCCTGTTCAAAGAAAAAATATTTTTTTCCTTTTCTCTCTTTCAAAGTTATAACTGTCAAACATACGTTACAACAAACTCATCTTTTCCACCATAAAAATTTTACAAGTTTGGATCTTTGCTCTGTCCTCGTAATTATTATCGTTTTCTTCCTTGGCCACAAGTTAAAATAATAGTTAAAGATTTCCGACCAAGTATTTCCAATTCTTAAACATATTATAAGAAGAAAGCTACATACACAATTATTATTTTTGCAATTTGTTTTGTAAGGCCAAACCTGACGTCACTGCAATGTCAGGTCGACCAAATGGCAAGGACGAAGCAAGCTTCGATCTCCCGCCTCAGCCCAAAAATCGCATTAATATTCTGAATCCCCTATGGAGATTGTATCAGATATTAAGCTGATAAGAACAGATACTACACATTTGATCTTAGCTCAGAGAGCCGAGAAGCGATAACAATCATTCTTTTCGCACGCTTTATATACAGTTTGTGAAGAATTTTCACTGCGAGAAAATACGCCGCATTGCGGTGAACGAAGTAACTACCGAAAACAGTGTCGATTCGCGGCTGTCTCTCTCATTGTGTGCGAGCTCCAATTCCCCCTCTCACTCATACTTGAGAGCACGCACACGTGGCTCTGTATTTATACGTATACGCGATTGCGAATTTGTGTTTTTTAAATATATGTATAGAATATAATCCGATTTCTTTTCTGCTTTCGTCGATGTACAGTTTACGCTCGTACTGGTCAGGCATAGTCAGTCAACCAGCGTGGCATAAAAATGCAGCTGGTATATCCTACGCAGCAGCATCTTTTCGTATTATGAGACGCGAGCGATGACATGTGGATATGCCGTCATACATATGCCGTCACGTGTATATGACACCGCATCCCGAATTAGCTTGCTCGGCCAAGCCGTCCGAATTCTTTCTCGTGTCGAGATAAGAATGTCATTGACGCCGCATTCCGATCTGAAGAAGTCCAATAAACTGTATCACTTTACTAGGAGAGCATAAGTATGTCGGGTGTGGTCCCCGTGGTACCGGCTGACACCGGTCGAATAAAGCGCCAAGCCGAATCTAAACGTGGAAGCACGACTTTCTTGATTTTCGGAATTGAAATTAGCACACAATCGTAAAATCAAATTAAAATAATAATATCGCTATTTCCATATTTATTAAAACCCTTTAATATCTCGGCGTCTAGTATTTCGTTTAAACAAGTTTTTGTATAAGAGATATATTAATAATTCATATAAAGAATTTTAATATTTGTAAAAAAAATTACTGTTATGTCTGCGAAGATTAAAACTTGATTTAAATAATATATGTTGTTTCTAAATAATATATACGTAGTAAAAAAAAATGCGCATTTTGAAATTGACGAGGATAAATTTTAGTTTGATATGTATTTGGGAACAAAAACTCCGAGAACTTTAAAGTATAATTAGCTCATTCGTGACATAATCTAAATTGATAAATAAACTGACAGGGAAGTATGATGCACTGGGAGGTACCGAATCCGAAAGTGGGTTAAGCTGTCATGCTTATGATTAGACAAATAGTGTATTCGGTTAGAAAGACGAAAATGCATCTCAAATTCCTAATTTTTCCATATTTATTTTGCAAATATATGTACATTAGAAAGATTCTACGTTTTTATCCACGTTTATTCATTTTTTATTCATCATTTATTTGTTTTAATTTAAAAATTGAATTAAATTTGTATTTTTATTATTTATAATAAATTTATTACAATTTATTATTATTAATTTATATTTAAATGTAATAAAATAATTTAGCGATATTAGTAAACGGTTTAAATAATTAAACAAGCATGCAAAATAAAAGTACAGTGAAGAATATTAATAGAAGAATATTAATTAGATCTCCAAAAAGAAATAAAAAATAAATGTGTTTCAATCAAAATCATAAAAAAAGATAATATTTGATTTATATTTTATTTATAAATATTTTAAGTTATATTTAATTTATAAATATTATAATTGAAATTTTCAGACGAACAGAATTGCGTAATCAAAGATGGAATCAATCCCCTCGAATTTTTACTCGAAAAGGCCGAATTTCAAACGAGTCTCACGGATGCGCGTTGGGAACCGTCTGGTTTTCACATCGGTTTTACGGTGAGAACGGGGAACGCTGGGTATGGGAAACATCGATGATTCCCAGGCGGTGGTAGGGACGTTTCTCTCGCATACACGACGCGAACAGCCAATGTAAACGCGTCGCACGTGCACGTATATTTGAGAAGACCGGCTTGTCCGGTTGTAGCACGAGACTGAAATGTGTCATGTGAAAACTGCAGGGTTATTCAACCGTCGCTAAATTGTTTACGTTATACACATTATCCTGCAAATTTAAACAAAAAATTTAAAAAAATAATATGAACATTTTATTATTCTCTCAAACACTATCGAGATAAAAGAGTAGTGCGATATGCAATTAAGATAAGAAAAATCCCGTGTTACTTATCCTATCTAAATGTTTATTACAAGTATAAGAAATGCATAGCAAATATGTAAAAATAATAAAGATCGAATTGCCAATTAAATTCGCGCAGCATGTTAACTCTCGTACCTTGTCATTGATAAAGTGCATCAATCAGATGGAATATTTGTCTCATCTCGATCGTCTTTGATTAGCAGTAGCACGTTATCACTGCATCAAAATTAATTACCGCCGAGCCATTAATCACATCTTCATTTATTTACCGGTGAATTTGACGATGAATAATGAGCCAGGAAAACCATTTTCGTACACATTCGCGCGCTAAACTAACGAGTCTCGGTTAATTACGGAGTATAAGCTCTCTTCTAAGATTAGAAAATTCTTCTGCTTTTATACATGAAAAAAAAATTCGAGTTTCTCAGAAACTTTGTGTAACGGAAAGGATTTATACTAAATTAGATAAAAGAGCCCACGATATGTATGACAGTTTACCTTATAATTGTCAAACACATACGCTATAATTTCTTATAATTTTAAAAATTATTTATTTTCTCGGAATAAAAAGAATTGCAAATAATTTTGTTATTTAATTTCGCCCGAATTTTTCTTTATAGATTTTTTATACGACAATTTCCGGACATGTATATAAGATCTTTCCTCTGCTTTGTTGTTTCGATCTTCGGTTAACAAGAGCGATAAGAGAGAAGACGCCGCGAGAGTCGACGTTCTCGACCGGTCGCCGAGAATCCTGTCTGGTAGGTTTAGAGAATGACCTTGAGATTCCAAGGCTGTTCCTAGCCACGAGCTCAGCTTAGACCAACTACCATCTCACGATGTTCGCCTGGTTCTTCTAAACACGTAACTTAGAATGATGCTAACCTGTCTGTGACGATACGAGCTTATCGAGCTGGTTATCGTCAAATATATTATTAGGGTGTTACTATTGTCACATTATAGAGCTCGCGGAGACTAGAGAAGAGACAAAAACGTATAATATTTTACATTCATGTTTTATCTTTATGCATATTTGCAGCCTGCGAGCAATTAAAATTTGATAGAGACATATATTTGACGAAGAAAAGAAATTTAATTTAGCACATTAAAGAAGAAAATGTTCTTTCACAAAGATAAATGCATAGAATATTATATAATGGAATAATATAAGACTTTTAGAGAGAATAAATACACTATCTTAAGAATAATTATATTTACTAAATCGAGCATTAATTAATTAATATAAGCTTTGTTTTATTACATCAGTAATTTTAAAGGAAATATTAATTTTTTAAAGACACATTGGATAAAAACAATTCGTATTAAAA
The DNA here is from genome assembly GCF_021464435.1 of Cataglyphis hispanica. NCBI lineage: Eukaryota > Metazoa > Arthropoda > Insecta > Hymenoptera > Formicidae > Cataglyphis > Cataglyphis hispanica. The sequence continues at coordinate 7,458,998 of NC_065956.1, read as the reverse complement.
GTATATTTCAATCTTTTTTTTTTTTATAAAAAAAAAAGATGAAGAGAGACGCTAACTCGTTTATTGTATATTTTTTATTATAGATCCCATAGATCGTTTCTTGTCATATATCTCTCAAGCCGTTTGCTGCTGCAACGTGAGGCGTGGCCGGGATCATAAAATCAATGTCAGGTTTAAATCGGGGCCCAAAAAACGTTTCTAGAGGCAAAAGATTCCGAAATCGTGAGAAGAGAGTCTCATAGTGCGGTTTCGGTACCTACAGCGCCCGGCTTCTGCCGGCTTTCCCATGACGCCGATACAAAAAATAATAAGATTTTGGAGGCGCGACGCAACGGCGAGATTCGAGCGTGAGAAGATGTTGAACTTGGGACTGAAATCGTCGCCCCATACAACAGGCATGCATCACGTGCAGGAGTAATTCGCGTCCTTTAAAAGGTTCTTTAAGCTTCTAGCTGCAAGTATCGTATATATTATGCAACGATTATGTTATCATTAGTGATAATTCCATGTAAGAAGAGAAATCGTGCGCGAGCCTTTCTTCCTGAGATGATTTTCGATAGTTTCCTTTTGTCATTTCCAGTTTAAATAATTTTTAAGTATCTTACGATTATTCAAAATCTCAATAGCAATTATTAAAGTACAACCCCCTCTATCATCTATGATAATAGCGCTCCATTCTATAGAAACAATTGCGAGATTTAAATTCTGGAGAAGAAACTTGCCACAAAAGGGAGAGAGAGAGAGAGAGTTAAATCAGCTTCTATGCAAGGGGTATGCAAGGTTTAAAAATATCACTAATTGTGTTTATTTTCTTCTCGCAAGATGTATCAAATAGATTTCGAAAGGCTAATTCCGAAATCTATTTGATACATCTTGCGAGAAGAAAATAAACACAATTCGTGATATTTTTAAACCTTGCATACCCCTTGCATAGAAGCTGATTTAACTCTCTCTCTCTCTCTCTCTCTCTCTCTCTCCCTTTTGTGGCAAGTTTCTTCTCGCGACTTATAATAGATTATCTAAAATAGGCGGTAACAATTCGAGAACATATCTGTACCCTTCGCACGCAGCGAAGATCTTTCACAAATCTCTCTCAAGGGAACGATGTCGCGCGTATTCTCACGAATTCCAGACGCAGGCTGATTCCCACAGGCTGATCGCAAGCAACGTGGGACACAAATCGTCCCCGAGGCCAGCCAAGCGATCTGGTTCGGTAGTAGGCTTGTAGAGGAGCGAAAGAGTTTCGCGGCGATTCCGCAGCTTGCGTGTTGTTTTTATTTATTTCGAGTAAATTGAGCTCATTCGGACTTGAAAACAAGTTTAAAAAAAAAAAAAAAAAGATATAACTTATATACAGCATCTATTGTTTTTACGCAACGAGACAAGGACGTTTCTCGTTATTTTTCGTGAACCGGAGATCGTCATTCGGCGATGATTACAATCGATTACGTCGAGCCGTACAATTAGAAGTCAGAGAGGAATGGATCATGATAAGGGTCAAGTTTTACGACGGGGCATTCAATTCGAAAGGTCGGCGATCTTCGACACGGGGGGTTAAACGGCTTAAAATGACCAGTACTCGGACGGAGAGAGGATGGGAGAAGAAAGACGGGTGGGAGGAAGATAAAGCAACATCCTGGGACAAGGCTGCCTCTTCTTAAGCCAATTAAATTGTTCCCACGGGATCGCACCGTGGGAGAGTCTCTCCAGGAACGCGAGAAAACGAGACTCGGGACTGCCAGGACCTCATCTGCTCTCAGGAAGTCTTCCCGGATCTAAATATTTATTTACTTAAGATTTTCCATTTATTTTCTTATCTTAATAAATATTAACTAATTAATCAATTGTTTATTGGTCATCCTTTTAAATTATTATTGAATAATAAGTTAATAAATTTTTTAATATATCTTATCTTTTAAATATTTTGTAAATAAATATTGTGAGCTAAATACTGTTTGAATATTTTGTAAAATATAAAAATATAGTTTGTAAGCATATAAAGTATAATTTTAAACATGTACTATTTCTTCGAGAAGTAATTAAGAAAGTTAAACTCACTTAGTGCGTAGTTTTATATATATATATATATGCTGTTAGCAGAGTCTATAATTAAAGAATATTATTTCTTTCTCTCGAAAGATATGTTGTTTTATTAATCTTTATCATACATATATATTATATTTTTTTTTTAAATATTTTAAATGGACGATGCACTCTATATTGCAAATATGCACATAGATATTCTTCAAGGAAGAAAAGTATGTAACTGTATCTTTTCTATACTTTTTAAAATCCTGCAGTCTGTATACACGAAACAGATATGCACATGTGCATTCTCGTGGCGTTTTATTACGCGAAGGAATGCCATTCTTGGCAGGCATTTAAAAATAATCTGTCGGATCGTGCGACTCGATCGACCGAAGAAAATCATTTACTATTCTTGCCGCGACCTTCTCTCTCTCTCTCTCTCTCTCTCTCTCTTTCTGTGTTAGACCTTCCTCTCTTCCTTTCTATCTCGTTCTCTTTTTTTTATACGGCTATACCGAGATACACATGAAGGAAGGAGGAAGGGATGGAGTCGCCCGCGTGAGAACTTGAAGAGGGCTCGTGGGAAAACCACGAAGGCGCGTGGCGCTTCTATTACCAGGGCATCATGAGAGTTCAGCAAGTACCGTGAGTGCTCTCGTTGCTTTTTATATATCACTCACCCCCTTACTTCCAATCATCGATCTGTAATCGAGTAGGTGAAATTAAATGGATAGAGGCACAATGGAAAATATTTAGAAGGATGAAAATATCTGAATCTTTCGATCAGTTTAATATTTTAAAAACATTTTGCTTGCTTACGCACATCAAGATAAAAATATTTCATTATGTATATTAATCACGTAATTATTATATGCATGTAATATTCTTATATGTATATTAAATTTTATGAAATATGTATTATTATCATATATCATAAATCCAATGTATGAGAAAATACGGCTTTACTAATCTATGATTTGATAAGCTGGGCTTTAATATTAATTAAAGGTAATCTATATTTGCAAGATTTTTTTTCTCTCTCTAATTTACATTACATTTTTAATTCCAATATTCCCTTAATTTAGAAGCTTGTGAAATTGACATTCGATATTAATGTTTTTTTTTTTTAATATTTAATAGATCTAATATAATTATAAAATATACTAAATACAGTGAGAACTATTTATAATTATGTTCATCGTGAACATTTAATATGGGAAAAAGATCTCTTTATTTTACGCGATAAAAAAGATAAAAAAAAAATTTTCCTGAAATGTTCTTTTAAATTAAAATTAGCTAAATAAAAAAAATGGAATAAAAACAATATCTTATTATTAATGACAGTATATATAAAATAAATAAAATATCAAAATTTTGATACATCGATATTGTGATGCAACATAACTACTAATATGTTTTAATATAATCAAAATATAAATATCAATAATTACGAGTATGATTAAAATCAATTATTTTAGATAAATTCTTTCTTCTTTACTTTTTAGATACGCTAGTTTAGGTACGTAAGTTCAACAGAAGTTGTTCCAATATTTTTCAACGGATATCTCGTATATTCCAATGAGCAGGACAGCAGGAAAAACAGAAGGTTCCGAAATCTTCTATAGGACGGACGACAACTCTTAATAATAATATGATATAATTTGTCATCGGTTAATATAGCTCGATATAAGAAAAAAAGTGCACTAACGATCGCTGCTCATTATACTGTAATTCATTGAGAGGCGTGAAAAAACATTGTAAATATAAATTAGTATAAGATTTTCTATCAGGCTAGCAGAAACATCAAAGTGGTCCTCGAAATGCGACCTTGACCAGGCCCTAAATACCTGAAGAAAAAACGATAGGGCTAGCCCGTTCCAAGACGCGCTTTTATAAGCGAATTTCATTTTCCTTTCTCATGCATTCTTTAATACATTTGCATTAGTGGTTGCGCATGTTATTTACATATAAATGCAAATGTATATCAAGTATATGTATTCTTTTTTACATTATTTTATTTTTTATTTCATCCCACAGCATTCGCCATGCATTCTCATAAGAGCATACACAAAAATTATTGGCTATTATTCACGAGTAAAAAAATTGCATTTATAATTAAACTTCACAAATTTGTTCGTTTATGATGAATATTAAAAAGTGTCAAAAAAATGTTGAATAATATTCTTATAACTACAAGTTATAATTCTTATTCGAGAACATATTTTACAACACTCTGCTGCACTATATGTCGGAATGAGAAGCATGCGCTAACGGAAATTTTACAGCCTCCTTCTATCAGGTACTCATGTCGTCGAGAAAGCAGCGGCGTCTAAAATTCACCCACGCATGCCTTGCAACGTATGATCGTGTGAGTCCGAAATATTATTTGTTCTGTGTCGCTTACACCTTGTTAAGAATTACGTCTAATATTATATAAAACGCATCAATAATGACATGGTTAATGACATGTTTAGGGCTGAATCGAGGCGTGAAGAACGTTGTAAACACGAATTAATCGAACACCCAGTATCAGGAGGCCAGAAAATACTAAGAACATCGTGCGAAAAGATACATACGACGTATGTCAAAGGAGAAGTGAATTTTCGGGATTCTTGCAGGATTCTGTTGTTAATTGATTTCATTATTTGCTGGCTTATTATATTCCGGTATGTCATTACACGAGAACAAAGCAATGTAAAAAAGGAAATTAAAAAAGATCAAATTTTGCAACTGCGTTGTAAAAATGTTTAAAAATGAAAAGTAAAACGAACGTGCATTTAGAAGGATTTTTTTATTTATAATCGGCTTATTTTACTAAACTTTGCTAACATCTCGTTGCTGCGCCACTCACATACATCGATTGTTCATGATTTTTTCGAGTACTTATATTATTTCGATTAATTTGTTTATTTATAGAGACTATGCTCACAATTTATATTTTGAGTTTCTCATATAATAAGATATTTATTTAATATTCATTTAAATATTAATTTCGTTTCTTAAGATCAAGCGTTCAATAGTTATAAGAGTATAATTGTAAGATGTACATAAGTGCGATAATTCTTTGACAGAATTATAAAGAGAGGATGAGTGGTAAAAAAACAGAGAGAAACAAAGAGAGATTCGGAACTCTGTATTAAATGCATTAGACATTGAAAATAATATAAAATATATAATATATCTGAAATATATTGCAAATATTATGTGAAATATATTGCAAATTGTGTTTTTCATGTTATTTAATTCAAATAATTATGTTATGTAATTAAAATTTAATTATATAATTTTGCAGGCATTTATGTGCTTTATAACGAGCCAGATGTATACACACATATCTGAACAAAAGTTCATTCTCTTATATTGAAATTACATTATGCAAGAAAGAGTATAATGATTAAAGAGTAAACATTTTTTTGTTTTACGCACTGACTAATTACGAAAGTGTAATTAATCGAATTACTTAATAACCTTCTTGCGAATGCCTGCGCACCAAGAAGCTTCTTAGCTCCGAATGATTCCCTAGTAACCCTGAGAAGATTCGATCTCTCTTCGAAGCTGCTTTCTCACGCCCGTGGGACTCGTCCTTCGATTCCCACGAGCCTAACGGACGAGACTTTGCCTTTCTACGAAAAAAAAAAAAAAAAAAACAGAGAGGAAGATCCACAGTATCTTCCAAGAACTTTGACACCTTGATTTTTCAGCGATCGCGAATAGATAGGTAGATGAATCCGTCTCAGAACTCCTTCGGGATACGATACGCTGCTTAAAAAAAATTATGGATAAAACTTTTTAATTCTCTTTTATTTCAAAAAATACAATACGATGATAAGAGAAGCTTTGCTTAATAAGAAATCACGATAAAAAGTATTATAGAAAATAAATATTATTCTCAAATTAAATTTGTGATTATTAATTATTGAAGAATTAGAGAAAAACTGTTTATTATTCGACAATTTGTATTGGGCCCTTAAATACAAATTTTTCTGTATGATATATAATATAGATCATATTGTATAATGTATGTGAAATAAATACATTTTTTCTCTAATATTTCAATAATTAATAATCACAAATTTAATTTGAGAATAATATTTATTTTCCATAATACCTTTATCGTGATTTCTTATTAAGCAAAGATTCACGATTATATTTAAATATTATATTTAGATAAATTTCTAGACAAATATATTAAAGAGATTTACATTAAAAAATTCCGACATACATCGCTCTTTATTTCACGAGAAGCTATTTCGTTAAAGTATTAATACTCTCGCGTGATATATTTTTTACGATGTAAAAAGATAGTTTTCCTCAGGGAACTTTTTATACGCAAATAAATACGTTTGGGAAATGTTGAAAATAGCCCTTTCTAACATTTAAGAGAGGCAACAATTTTTCGAGAAGAAAGAATTCGAAATCGCATTTCGTATTCTATGGTTTTATATAACGTGGCTTATTTTGACGCGACGTCAAGCCCTGTCTGTCTCCCTCGTTGTCGTGTTGGGAATTATCGACACGAAATTCTACGGGTTCAAAGGTCCTCGCCTATATACCGCGCGCGGAGGGAAGATCGCGAAGGAGGATCCGAGGTTGAAACCCTCTCACGACCCCTCAGCCATATCGGAGGACGCCTCCGTCGAGGACGTTGCGATTCTGCCTCGAGCGTGAGAACGACTCTCGCCCACGGTCAAATTCTGGTGATCGGGTATTAGGGTGTCAGAGTTCCGCAGGAAGGAACTTCAAGACGCGCTTGACAGGATGCTTAAGATACGGGGGAGGGAGGGGGGCAAGCTGGTGTTTAAATAAATAAAATAAAAATACAGCAGAAAATTCAACTCGCGCCGATTTCTGCGATCATATTTTATTATATTTTATAATCGACAAATTTTATAAAAGAAGAAAAAATGGTTTAATTATAATTACTGATAATACACGCATATATTACACAATTTAAAACATTAAGTTTTATTTAAATTATACATATATAATGATCTTTTGTAAATCCGAATTATAAGAATAATATGAAACGAGTGAAAAAAATAATAATGTTTTTATCTTTTATCGTATTTTTTTCAAAGTAATTAGCCGCATAAATCTATAAATAAATATATTTAAAATTAACTTTTTCATATCTCTTTACATGTATATTTTTTTTTATATTGCAGATGTGATATCAATAGAATACATGTATATGAATGAACGACGCAAAGTGACAGACAAAAGAGGCTATTATTCTTATATTAGAATGCATAGCCGATGCTGAAGGGAGGCGGATCACGTTACCCCTAGGATAATACCATGAATAGAGTTCCTTAATTAAAGACCAGGATAGTATGGAATTCGAAGAAGCATTCTCGCAATCTCCTAAGCAAATCCTGTCGTGAATAATTTTATATTTAAAGGATTATCTCTCTCAAACCGTGTCATCATGAGAATATTAATAATTAAAAAATGTGCAGCAACAGACAAATATATTTAAGATATCTCAGAAGCAAAGACACATAAGATTTAAATTCAATTGTACGGAACAAATTTAAATAGAAAAAGATTAATACATATTTAGAAATTATTTTCTTTTATTTATACAATATTATTTAATATTTTATGCAATTTTATTATTTATTAAGAATTAAGAGAATCATTATAATTTATGCAAATTGTTTTGCTAAGAAAAAGATTACTTGAAAAAAAAAATGAAGGATTGCGCGAATTTCACAGAGGTTTGTATTAATTATTATATGTATTTTACAAAAGCATGCTGCTTAATAAGAGAAAGAAAAGATTTGATCTTTCTAATCGAGTTGATCTACTTAGATATCAGGAAGATAGGACAATCAAAGAAGGCGAATGGATGAATGCCCTTCTCGCAAGATGCTGATGTTTATTGCCAACCTTTGTTTATATAGATGTATATGTACAGATAATCAATAAATCTCATTTAACTGGTTTCTACTTAATTAATATAGGATTATTTGACAACCCAAATTTTTCAATTAAAGATTCAAAGGGCTGTGAATGCTTATACCAAGGCATGGTTACATTAAGGCTTAAGGTATACCTTAAGCCTTAACACATCAAATTACATACATGGGGCCTAGATCTAGATATCTGCGCTATCAGAAAAATAAATATTAGGTTACACGGTCACAGAACTCCGACATTTAACTACTACGTGTCGTTCGAACTGTTTGATGAGGATAATATAGAGGGTAAGAAGTGGCACAAGGGTTGAACACGTGGGCGCCAGAGCGAGGAGTGTAATGAGAAAAAAGGCCTACCGTGTGACCTTTTCCATCAGAGATGCATGCGACGTAAGAAGTTTCCGCCTGAGCTTTCTCGATAGGGTTGGCTCAATTAATCTCGAAAGGGTGGTCGAGTGCCGATCTACCATTGCCAATTTTTCATGTCTTTAATGAGTAATGTATACGCATCTTTTTAGCGTGTTGAACATATTTAATCTAGACACGTGGAAATAATCGATTGTATTATTTTCTTTTCCTTTTACTCTAGAACGCGAGTAGATCCAAATTGATTCTGTCGATACGCCGGAATTCTTTTTCTCGAAGATTTGTTGAAATCTCTCGAGAAAGAACAAAACGATTTTGTCTCTGACAGAAACATTTTGTTTTGTCTCTGACAGAAAAAGGAAATAAATTTTTGTTTAAAATGGAAACTTTTTCATTATCTATCAAAAAGTTTTGATATTTTGATGCATGTTTTCTTGAAGCAATGTTATTATTTAATCATGCTTTATATGACACTTTATTATGCTTTAAATGCTCAAAAATTTTATTAAAAATTAAATATTTATATTTTTTTATTGAATTCTTTTATTTTTTTAGTAAAAATTAAAATTAAAATTAAGTGTTTATATTTCAAAATTTTTATTAAAAATTAAAATTAAATATTTAATTTTAAAAATTTTTATTAAAAACTATGATTTCCCAATTCACGGCATTTTCAAATCGAATACATCGTGTCTAGATATTTACATTATGACATTATGTTTTTTTTTAAAAAGAATTAGCTATTAGATAAAATAATATTATCACCAAAAATAGGAAATAAAATAAATTATGTTACTTTCTATAAATTTTATATTTCACTTTAATGGGAATCAGGGCTATCAAACTATTCATTATCAAATTATCGATTTATCTCAAACATAATGCGTGAAAATCTACATACAACGCACCTGGCATAAAGATGTCTGAATAATCTATGTCTGAATAAAGACATTTTTGACACCTTCTGTACGTGCTCCAGAACATGATACACATGAGAAAAAGAATACGTGGCTTGGGGATAAGCAGTCTTCCACACATGAATCAGAGCAACAGAAGACGCGAAGAGGATTCTCTTCTTGTTGTAGACTACGTCATGTGAATCGTATGGGGTAGAAGAAGGGTCGCAATATCGTGAACGCTCTGAAAAGGGTCTAACTTTCTAAGCCCGCGCGAATTTCTCGGATTTCGCGAATCAAGGCAGCAGGATGTGATGATCAAAAGGCTCGCTAGAATCTAATGCATATGCGTGTATGGAAATCCAAGGTAAATCTTTTATGGTAAACTCTTTCTCTTGTCAAATGCATTATATATATACAAAAAATATAAATATAAATTATTAAAAAATTAAAGAAATGTGCGTAATAAATCAGAAAAAAATAGATCAATTATTTAAATTATTTTAAAAAGATTTAAAACAAAAGTAATAACAATCTTATAAATATAATATTTATCGTTAATCTCCAAAAATATAATAAGAAATTTATTTTGTATTAAAATATATTATTTTATTTTGTATTAAAATATATATATATATATATATATATATATATATATATATAGAAGAAATATAAACATAAAATATTAAAAAATTAAAGCAATGCGCGTAATAAATCAGAAAAAAATAGATCAATTATTTAAATTATTTTAAAAAGATTTAAAACAAAAGTAATAACGATCTTATAAATATAATATTTATCGTTAATCTTTAAAAATATAATAAGAAATTTATTTTGTATCAAAATAACTATAATATTTATTGTTTAATTGTGATAATAATAATTAAATCACATAGCTGTTTTTGGAGCAATTAATCAGCAACAATCATCTTCTAGTTTACAGAATTAATTGAGAGCAGTTTAGAGTGTCCTACAAAATATTCAATCGAAATCAATTTACGTTCTTAGCTCTTATTAGAAAGGCATAAGAGGGCCGTAGTCTCAAAGGGTTCTAAGTGATCCAGAAAGTTATCAGGACAGCAACGTTCGTCAGGAGTTTCGCTTACGCGGCGCCGCCAAGCAGGCAATTGGGGTGGGCTCAAAGGGTTAATGTGACAAAGGCTTATATCTCTTGAGGTCAAAGGTCTCTCGTGGCAGCTAACCCGCGAAAATTTCACACAATACAACGGTATACAACTTTCTTAGTTGCCCGATAACCTTTGACTTCTCTTGGCATTCGCTTGGCTTATACTTTAATCCGCGCTTAAGGAGATAGCATCCAATAAATTTTAATTAAATTGCTTTAGTTTAAAGATTTATAATTATAAGATACTTTACATTTTATATATTCATTTGTATGTTAAAAATATATAGAAATAATAATATGTAATAATATATAAAAAATACATAGAAATAATATATAAAATTATACAAGGTGCGTTTTTGAAAAAAACTAATAATTTTAAAAGTTTGAAAACTATGATACTGAGAAAAAATTATTATCAGTCATAAGATGCAAACATTTTTCTCAGATATATTCCTGTATTATTAGAAACAATGAAGATAGCGATAATTGTCACGATAAGGAGAGCATCTCAATTCAAAAAGTGAAGAAATAATATTTCTGTTTTAATATAACGATCTATTCTTTATCTGTGTATTTTTTAATATTTTTCTCAACAAGCAAATAAAAGTCAAATTATTTGTATGCAGCATGATTTATATAACTGAATTATAACATAATAAAATAATGAGAATATGTATAATATATATTTTTGGAGATGTATTAGTGAAAATTATTTGTTACGGTTTCGACATTAATTAATTGTACTACTTATCGGGTTAGAGGCAGCAGATTTTGCAGAATGTTCGTTGAATTTTAAGCACACATGTGCGCATTCGCGAGTTCCGCAATGCGCTCGCAAACGACGCTCGCGGGACCAAAAAGCTCGTGCATTAGTCGACGATAAATTTCCGCGGGTCAGGAAAACGAGTGCAGCATAGTATATTATGCTCTGCATCGCATAATTAATATCTGCGCGCGAACATACTGTCTGATTATGTAATGAGATAAATCTAGTTTGCTGACAGTTGAAAATGTGGCAATCAATGGAATCTATAATAGTAATATTTCTATTTTACTTTTGTAGAGATATTCAAGTATTGTTTTACATATTTCTTTGATGTATTAAATAAAATAATACAAGCAAATAGCAATGTATGAAATGATTATCGAAATAGTATAGAGAAAGAATATTCTCCAAAAAAGAATGATAAACATTGGCAACAGCATATTAATTTACAATTCATGAACACACTGGTAGATGTGTTAAATTATATTAAGTAAATATACTCTGACAGTTTACTATCATATGTTCCAGCATAAACAATTTGAGAGTAATGTAATTAAGTAAGACACTTAATTACATTAACGCCCACGCCGTGAAACGAAATGCAATTTCTGGTGAATGTGATATATGAACGACATTATAAAATTAATTGTACACAGAAAATAGGAACTCCGCTTTGTCATCTGTTAATTAAATATACGATGCTCACCGCAGGAATTCTTTTCTATTCTATACATATATCTCTTTGAAATTAATTTTATATTATCCAGGATCAATCACATATGTTTGCCCCGATATGTTGACATTTATTTAAATTTTTGACAGTGTAAAATGTATGATTTGTACTCCCAATTTTTAACACACTGAACGAGAATAAAATATATATCTCATTGATATATTTATATTTATCATTAATATTTTTAATTTAATATTAATTAATATTAATACAATTAATAATTAAGTTTATATATGTTATCATATAAATTGCAAGTTATATTACTTGTCGTTTTTATAAAATTTTATAAGGTATAGCACTTAAAATAGGGAGAGAGAAAACATTTAATATTTCATTTTTAATACATTTGGCTCAGCTCATCTCAATCTTTTTTTAAAAGAAGATCCCCGCAGATATTAGAAGTAAACAAAATTGATGTAAGTACACAGGTCTGATAGAAAAGCGAAAGCATTTTTTAAAGGTCAAGTTATCAGGACAGCATGTTACGCATGGAAATTTCAAAGGAGGCAAGAGTAGAATAGACTTAGCTCGTGTTCGATGAAACATCGATCGCTCAGTTGAGCATCAGGATTTCATCTTGTAAGGGGAACGAGAAGCACGTCATCGCACGTACACTAGGGTAGCTTATTAAGAGTTTTATAAGTATCGATATTAATTATAAAAGTATCAGATAGTTAGAAAAGCGAAGATGGTCGTAATATTATAAGCTTAAATAAAAAAGGAAAAATCAGTAATGTCATAATTTTTCCAAACAATAATCTATCATTAAATATCTAATTTAATATCGTTGTTTGCTTCCACGATATTTTAAGAAGTAGTGAATTTAAATATCTTAAAAAGATTTTCTGCATTTTATCGCCAAAAATAGTTTAATAAAAATGATAGTGAAGGGTCTATTATATGCCTCTCTACATAACTTACTGCCTGATAAGTCTCAATTAATAAATAAATCATTCCCGACAGGAACAAGATACCTTCGAAGCTCGATGCTTCCGTAGAAGCAACATAGAGCGGCCTTCGCGGCGTTCATGAAAAAGACGAGACAATAGGGTTTCGTGAACGACCGATCAAGGCCGTTTCCCATGGCTGGGACGAACGACGGGGGTCGATGACCGGCATCACAAAGTTCATAAAAGAGCACATGGGATCCTTCGTCCTCAGTTTCTCAGCAGTTCTCGAACTGTCTGGATCGTCTCTTGTATTAAATGTATATTTAACCGCGCGATATAATTTCACAATTCATGCCTTCGTCGGATTTTAGACGTTACGTGATTCGCACATTTAATTTCTGTGATATAATAATTGACGAACAATTTATTGTGGCGAAGAAAATGTTAAAGATCACTGTTGTTTTTCTTAATTTTTACTTAAAAGGATGTAAATTTTTAAAATTGTGTTGTCTACATTCTTTTTTACTTATTAATAATACAAAATGTTTCATAATATATATTATTTCAAAGATCCTACATATTGTCTTCTTTTCGAATACAAATCAGCAAACATGTTATCATTGACTTTTGTTAATAATCATTATTTCAATGAAATTACTAAAATATGAGAATTATTGAGACGCAAAAAATCAACTTCACAGTCAGATAGGATTGATATAAAAATCTTTAATTATTTTTCGTTATATTAAATTTATCTCTGAAGTTATAAATATCATGGAACATTTCATGTATATTATAAGTATTTTATATATATATGTATACACTGCAAACATATACACACACTATAATGCGTAGCAAATAAAGCTAAAAATTTGTTAGATAAAAACGTCAGATAGATAAACTTCAAATATAAATCTCTTATCGCTTACGCATTATGATATATGAAAACTTGACGACAATCGATTGGTGATAGCTTATCACGCATAATACTATTGGTTTATGTATAACATGCATTGTGTAAAAATTACTTACCCAACGGGTGATTAGATTGCAAATTGTAATCATCCACTTGTAACGTGCTATTCGGTCCTGTCCTGGTAAATCTAACCACGTGATATTGGTTGTCGTTAACTTTCACGCCGACCTCGCCGATTGGATGATCATTGGTGCCCATGTTATAAACCGCAAAAACATTACCTTCCACCTACGTGACAATCATAAATTATATTGTAATTTTTAGTTATCCTTGATTTATGCGCATAATTCAATAGAATAGAAAATATATATACATGTAGAATCAAAACAAAATTGAAGAATGCGCTTGATTAATATTAAAATATAATATTTTGATTAGTATATTCTTACTAAAATTAAAGTAAAATATTAATTATATACTACATCATGTACTAACAATTTCTATTTCGAGATAATCGTTACTCGACGCAGATTCTATCCTAAGAAGTACGGCATCATTAACGCCGGTGACGAAACCCAACGCCACGATGTCGCTCTTCATTTCCGGTCGACGATCAGGCGGAAAAGTGTATGTGATAATCCCTCTTCCGGCCCCAAATTCGTAAGCGATAGCCTCTGCAGAAAGAACATTTTGATAATTTTAATTAACATAATACCTTTCGTCTGTTATATTATAAGCTTTTACATCTAAGGAGCTATTTTCTCTTCAATATAGTACTTTAAATTACACTGTCAATTAAAGTATCTTAATTTTTATTTAATTCAGAAAATATCTTTTATATCTATCAAATTTATTAACGTTTATATGTATATAATTGCAATTTTCCAAAAAAGTATTTTTCTTCTCGCAAAAAAAAAAAGAAAAACGATTTTATTCAAGCAATAAACTAATTTTACAATAATCTGTAGTATTTATTATATTATGGAATAATCCAACAATAGTATCAGTAATTTTAATAATTATACATATAAATGACGCTATTATGTCGTAAAATATACATATATATGTTAATATGTACACTATATATGGTAAAATATTATTGAAAAATAATAAACCAGAAATTATTTATTACATTTACACAAGAGATGGAAAATCACTTTTTGTGAAATTTTATAAAAATATACAAAGTTAGGTAAGAAAAGATATATATGGTATCTTTAACAACTGATAATATAATATAACTAATAATATCTTTAATAATAGATATTAAAGCTTGTTATTAACTAATATATAATAAAACAATAAATATAACATTGTAAACACATACAACTAAGTAACTAATTTTTTAAAATATTTTATATAAGTTAAAATAATTATATGTACATATAATATTTATAAAAACTTTTTTCTCTTTTAAGCTTGTAATATTATCAATTATACTGCTAGAATTTATTTGTATATTTTATTAACAATTTCATTACAATCAATGCAATCAATTTTTTATGCAGTTAGGTTTTGCGAGCCTCAATGTTGATGTCACATGCGTTATATTTTATTTAATTTATAAAAATTATTTTTTATTTTTTTTTTCTTTCACTAATGTACATTAATGCATTTAATATATGTACATTCTTTAAACTTTAAATCAAGATAAAGTCACAAAGAATACTATCATCTTCTGTAATGATAGTCACGAATTATTGCAAAATCTAAATTAATTTTTAATACGCCAAAATAAGTGCGACTTTATTAATACTAAAATAAAGAGGCTAGCGTAAACCCTTTATTTTGTTTTTTTTTTTACCATCGTTACAGGTCGGTCCAGTGAAACTCGTCATGTCGCAATCGCATGTGTAACTATTCCACTGCTGTACACATGTGCCATGATTGGCGCAGAGATCATGCGTGCATCTCTTGCCCGGGTGTAAGTTGCTATAAATATCACATCCGGATGTAACGAGCGAGCTCGGTACAACGGCATCGGTAATGAGATCCGTGCTTTCCCCACTAAGATCCAACGACGCCAAACATCCTTCGAATCCGTGACGGCTGAGAATCTGCTTCGGCAATTGGCCGTACTGCATTTTCTCTACTCCACCTAAAAAAAAAATAAATAAAAGAGACATTAATTTTCCTTGATGTAACTCCTTTAATTTCAGAGATAAGGATTTCAGAGAGAGATAAAAATTCAAAGCACAGACACAATGGAACAACACGAACGTAAAACGAAATCGAAATGTAGTAAAGTTAAATCGAAATCATTTCTCTTGCAGCCTCGCGATATCCGCGGTTTCTCTCGCAATCGCGGCTGCTCGACGGAGCGAGACGACCGCATGTCCGGTTGCCGCCATAAATCCTGCGGGATCGCCGTCACTCGAAAATTATTTTGACAGCCGTCCGTCCGTTGGTCACACAATATACTCTGTACATACGCAGTTTCGTTTTGAAACGAGACTGCGTGGCTAATTGACTTATATGTAATTTCGAGGTCCTTCGATCAGATGACATGTAAGAGGAATTTTTGGAGAACAAACCGCAAAGATTTTCTATTTTCAAAGACTCGTTCAGAAAAACTTGAGTCTAAAAATTCATCAGATACGATATATTAACGCAGATGAGGAAAATCGAAATTACGTGTGCTGGTAATATCTATCGAAAAGATCTACAATTGCATTATTCAAATGCCTAACAAGATATTTTATATATTAAAAAATATATTAGGATAAAATATTATAAAATATACCGTAAAATATTGAGTTTTCTTTTCGAGCCTATTATAATATATTTCTATGGAAACAAAAAAAATCTATTTATATCAAAAATAAAAAAAGATAATACGGCTTTATCTAAGAAAATTTCAATGATTTTAAAATTTTGTATAAAGAAATTCTTAAAATAAATTCTGACAATAACTTGAAACAAATTCTTATTAATCATGAGATTATTTTTCAAGAAAACTATTTTTCTCTGAGACACGGTGTGTCTCATGTTTTCTATCGCAAAATTTTCGGTTTCTATTCTAAAATTATTAACAAACTTTAAAATGTTTATACTATAATACATTTTACATAAACATTATGTCTGCGAAAGTATTAAGGTATTTTAGGAAGTTGACGATTTTTTTTTAAATTATAGTTAATTTGATTATGGTTAAATTATGGTTATTTCGAATTTTGATCTCCTTGTAATTTTGGACAATTTATGATCTATAGATTCCTGCGATAGATCTCGCAATGCGTGAACGCGATTTTGCAATTATGATTGAAGAATAATTGATAGTTGATTTGCTAATTTATGCTAGCCCGACGGTGGCCGATAGATTTATTAATGAATTAAGCAACGGGAACGGTATGATATGGAATCTAATTAATGATGATATATATCAGCTATGCTCATTCCCTAACTGAATTACAAATTAGTATAGTTAGTATCGTTAGTATTGTATCGTTAATATCGTTCAGATATACACTCGGATTGTATATGGATTTGATACGCTGATGAAATTGGAAATGCAAGTATCTGTGTTAAACATTGCTTTATCAATCAATATCATAATTTATGTAAAGTAGCCATTTGCGATTCTCATTGAAATCTTACATTCTTAAAATTAATCTGTACACATGTTGCATCTACTAAAAACATCATGCATTTTATCACCGTAGTTGCGACATGTCTTTCGTAAGCGTCGCGAATAGTCTTAACAGATAACAGAAGAATTCTATAGATGTGTCTATTACAAAGATAAAATCGATCGTCGCTCTACTCGGATCTTTTACGTCGTTACTTGTTGATTATTTGAAGAGTTACCCGCTTATACACAAATGACGTAATAATCGTCGTGCGATGTCTTCGCCAAGTTTATTCTACGAATGTAGCCTTCGAATTAATTGCGCACTGGCATCAAAAGTGCAAAGAATTCCATTAAACAAGTAATTCTTTGTGTCACATGAACTGGCAATGAAGAATGGAACGATTAAAGTCACGCGTTAGCGTGACCAAAAAAAAAAACACATTGCATTAAAAAAGTGATATTTCTACGAATAACATAATATTTAGTGAAACAGCTGATTAGTTTTCCCTTGTCGTCGGCCAATGCTCAGAAATTCATGGAAATAATTAATTGCAAAAATAGAGTGCCAAGAAATGCCCGGTAACTCGTGAAATAATTGATAATCAAAATATATAAATATGATTTGAGAATAAATGTAGATAAGTAACTGAAATATATATACAGCTGGTTAATATACATATAGTATATCTCGTTATAAACAAAGGCATCATACAGGAAATAATTAATAATAACGATAGAAAATTTTATTTTTTTCATTTATATAAGCATATTTGAAAAACTTATACGTACGTGAATGTCAGTTAGAACAAGATCAATCAATATTTACAGCTCTACAATATACGTACATCAAGGTCGAGATATCGGAAAAAGACTTGGCTGAACATAAATACATAATTACCGAGAGAAAGAAGAAAGACTGTCTTGTCAAGTATCATATTTAAGACAATACATAAATGTTTTTATAACATTTGATATTATAATTGATGTACAATTGATTTTATAATTGAGACGCATTTATATGTACATAAAAATGGAGAAAAAAAAACGATCTCTTGTATTTTATAAACAACTTTCTTGCAATTTTTAATTATCTTATTATTATTATTACTAAAATGTTAAATTTTTTATTTACACTCTAATAACTGTTGTTTTTAAAATGCAAATCTTTCATGAAAAAAAAAATATTTTTTCATTTAAAATTATCACACACAACGAACACACACACTCACACATATTAATAACGAACTATCTTGTATAGAAAAATGTGATTGCATTTGGCGAATTGAATGAGTTCATAAAAAATAATTATTAGTCAAAATTGAATCACATTCAAAAGTGTTTTTATATCAAACCTATCTCAATTGCTCGCTCGCTCTTATCAGCCACCTATACCATTTATCAAACTTCTGTCGAATTTGTCGTAAATGGCATTGGTCATGGCAAACGTGAACAATACAAATTTATTGTTTTATTGTCTAACGAATTTAATCTTACATTTGCGGGTGCGCTGTGGTCGAAGGCCGGATGTGCGGCTTGCTACTTAGTTATAGAGACCGATCATTTTGCGCCTCAAACAGTCGTCTATGCACCGTCATTGAAAGCATGTGAACTCGAATTATCAATCCAGTCGATTCGATAAACTCGAGAACTACGCGATCGCACGGTGTTTCGTGCGATAAGAAGATAGTAATAATCGAAATAAAGACCTAACAATTAGAAATTTAATAATTATTTTTTAAAGCTAAATATTTTTATTAAATCGATATTACGCGTTTTCGTTAAAAGTTATATATCAACATGTCTCTTTGCAATCTTGCCTTGCTAATCTCGATCGTTGGCTTGTCAATGTCATCATCGATAAACCGACCGCAAAGATTATTGATCGTACATCTCTTACCGGAATCAGAAAGAAATCTCGAGAATACATCAGACAAGTGGAAAGTGCATCCGGAGGCGAGAGCACCGCAAGTGGAGATTCGCTTGATGAAAGGTTACATCTCACCGGACGAGAAATGGGCTTTAAGCAACGAGTACACATACTCGGGTAAAGATTACAAGTACGTATGAACGATATAAAGTATTCATGTGAAAAAAAATTCATCAAAAGTGAAAATCGATGTGTATGTATGCGTATACGTACACGATGCACGTGTGTATGTCGAGCCGGCTTAAAATTAGTTTGCATACCACGCGTATGAAAAGTTCGTGATTCTGCAGACTGTGATCTTTCACGTCTGTGGCTTGAAGCCCGGCTTGATTGCTGTCAAGATGATAATATCGGGTCAAATGTAAGAATTAGCGCTAGCTTAATGCCAGGACATTTTATTCAATATTCTACGAGAACTGTTCTGAATTTTCGACAAAATTGAAATCTTAAAGTTCCGAGTGTGAATTGATTTTTGCGCTATGATGGATACACTTTCTAAGTTTGATTCTGAACCAGTAATTTGAATTCTACATCCCGAAATGCGTATAATGTTTCCGCATCGTCATACATCAGGACAGATGTCGCGTTGATTTGCAAATTATACATTGGCACGAAGAAGAATTTTTCGCAAGTTTCTCGAGAACTAACTTTACATTTCAATGTAGACATCACACGTGCTTTAACATTTATTATATAAACACTTTTTGAAAATAACTCATCGTATCTGATAAAGAACATGAATTAGTAGAACAAATTAATTCAAACGAGTCATATACAAGGTATTATTTCTGAGTCAAACATAATAATATACAAGTATGTATTTAGATATTTATCATATTTATTTCTGATAGTTTGATATCTTTAAATGCTTGACGCATGTAAAAAATTAAACTTGATTAGAAATTAATAATATATTATATAACATTAAAATAATTAATAAAAATAATTAAAATAATTAATAAATAATTAAAATAATTAATAAAAATGCAGTTTTAAATTTTTCAACTTTTTTAATAATGCATGTCGTATTTAATCTGGAAATGCCTGAACCGAAAGTGAAAGGTTCTATTGACGTCAAACATAATATATATATATATATATATATATATATATATATATATATATATATATATATAGATGTTTACTAATATTACAATAATCTTAGACGATTTTTATCATGAATCAATTAGTACCGCGGCGAAAGTGATACCGACGTCAAATGAAAAGAAAGTTTTGCCAGTTGAGAATGACGATATGAATAGGAGAGAAAAGGAGGGAGAAAATAGTGACGATGTTCAGGATATCGTGATGCCTGACAGAATTCCACAAATTGAATTCAGGAATATTATAGGAGCACCCACATACTGTCCGAAAGGAGAAAAAATGGATAGCGTAGGACGTTGTAGAAAGGTCATGTACGTAATTTTTTCCATTTAATAATGCAAATGTTATTAACATTGTAGTTTTTTCAAAAGTTTTAGTACACATTCTATGTAATTTCTAAATACGATTTTTTAAATTTATGTGTTATAATTATCGATTTTTATGTATCGATAGGTCTAATAAATATTTTCTGTTTTTCTGTTATAGAATCTAAAAAAAAAAAGAAAGAAAAAGGAGAGAAGATAAAAAGAAGGACACAAATAATTGGATTATTTTAGTCATCGAAATCGATTATTTCAGGAGAACACTTAAATAATTAGATCATTTCAATCATCGGGATTGATTTTAATGAGATTTTGAGATTCGTAATGAGTGAGCAAAAATCATTAATAAAATGCTATAGATTATGTATGTGTGCACATTGTTTATGCGATGTACATTTGAATATGTAATTGATAAAAGGCGCGCACAGTCATGTAATTCGTTGTAGGTTTTCTAAATTTACTGAAAGTATATTCTGACATACCGCACATTTCAAAATTTAACGAGGCATGTTCAGCTTTCAATCCATGATATAAATTCCATATATTTTTAGTGAAAATAATATAAATGTGCAATATAGAAGCTACACAGCGCTATTGTTTTGAAATTTATACATTACATGTATGTATTTTCTTTTTTGTGGAGAAACACTAAATCATGATAGTGAGAGAGTGTAGAAATATTTTTATAGTAATAAAAGAAAAGAAAGAATTACTTAAATACTTTTAAAAACAAGATTAGACAAAATACAAATACTGCATTTGTTACCGTTTAGGATTAAACAAATTTGATGAGAAATATATTAAGTTAGACAAAAATAGTTAATAATTCATTAAACTAATTAAGAACGATATGAATGACATACTTAACTTATATAATAAAACAAATTGGAAATATAAATTACGATTGACTTATTAAGTTAAATTAATATTGAATACATGCTGTTATATTTTATTATCATAATATCTCAAATTAAATTGTCAAATTGAATCTTAATTAAATGCGTTATATGTATAATGCGTGCGCACATTATATGACAAGCGTTTTAAATAAAGAAAGTATGACGCTCAGATTATTATAATTAAAAATTGGATGTGTGTAAAATAATAATTGTATAGCCTTCTCGACTTACCTATGTACAAAATGCCATCAAGATCGAGATTCTCATTGCTGCCCTGGCTGTTGACAGCGGTCACGTGATCGTCTACAGCGAGGGTATGTCTCTTTGAGGCAGGTCTACCGATGCTGACGGCATGCCACTTGCCATCATTCAATTTGGACTTGGAGGTATCCCTGATCCTGAGGGCTCCGTCACCAAGGTCAAAGACATAATGAATGTGTCCGTTAACCAACTCGACTGCAATGAAGTCATGTTCCCTTCCGGCGTTATAAAGGATCAGGCCGTTCGCCTCACGTGTTTTAAACTGGAAAATAATTTTTAGATCTATAAGGCGGCGAATGTTTGATAAAGAAAAAACGTAAACTTCATCATTCATTCTTTTTTGATAAGCCTGTAAATCTCTCTCTCTCTCTCTCTCTCTCTCTCTCTCTCTCTCTCTTTTGATTTTTTTATTTCTAATATATTCACGTATAAATGTATTCAGATAATGTCATTAAAAGAGAAAGTGAACATTTTGCAAAACATATTTCATGCTTTATTCTGATGTATTTTATACTGACTGATGTTTTAAAACTAAAGTTAAAAAATATGATGAATACAATAATTTCTCTTGACATTTCCGTAAAGCATTGTTGAAAATTATCCAAGAACTGTAAATTGAAAAGTCAATGGTTTGTTAAATTATTAATTAAATCATATTATTAAGCTCTCTTTTTACCTGAAAATAGATGTTGGTCTCCACGTATGCCTTGAGCACCGGAAGACCCACAAAAGTGTGCTTGGAGGTGAATGTCACCGGATGGTGAACCGGATGATTCCTCTTCCCGAATTTGCCGGTGACCCTGATGATGGGCGAAACACCCTGATGTGAGGCTTGATGGCTTCCAGCGCTGCGCGCAATCTCCAGATACGGATATCCATTGAACCAGATCTGCTGCAATTGGCCCACGAAATGCGGTATGTCCTCGCCTGTGTGAGGATATCCGCCTACGTGGAGGGTGCGAAACTCCAAGATGCTCTGCTTTTCTAGTTGCGTTTCCACTACATTTTTATTGCAACAAATAAGAGTTATTATAATGTGTTATACTACTAAAATAAAATAATTAAAAAAACATTTTGTATAATTAAATTATATAAGAATATATAATTATTGCTATATATATATAGAAAAAGAGATTTGATCAGATTTTATTTATAAAACAAGAAATGATTTTAAGTAAAAGATATTAAAACTTAAAATACATTTAATAATATTATTATTTTCTTAATTAAATTTTATTTTTTTCAAAATAGAAATAAAAATATCAGAAAAGTAAATAGTTAATATAAAAACTTAATATAAAAAATTATATTTATCATAAAATTTCTATCTTTTATTCTCCTGTTTCAATATTAAAAATATTATTAAAATATTATTAAAAATATTATATTTATGTATGTAAATTTTAATATAATTATCTTCTGATTTCATAAATCAAAACGTATTTTATTTACAATATATTTGCAAAATTCATTAAATGCAATAAATTAATTAAAAGAAACCGAGCACTAATAAAATTTGTAAAAACTTGCATGTTCACGGAATTGTAATACTTAAACGAGTCTTAAACTATTCTGGACTCAAGACAGAAACCGCATGTGCCTCGCTGTGCAGTAATTATCGTTGTTCCAGCACGATCGATTGCACCGAAGTAAAGGGCTGTTGCAATTTAGGCTATTGCCACCTAACTCAATATTGCCGGCACTCGCCGTCAGTTTAATAGGGTGATTTGGCAGACAGCTTTGCGAGGGTGGCTATTTCACGACGGCTACTGTGGTTAGCTATGGAGATTGTTTTATAGATTGGAGCCTGTGGGCTGATTGGTAAGAGCCCAGAATGCGCGCGCGTGGATTATTTATCAATATTAATAAGATATTCTGAGATGCACTCGGTTGTATCAGTGCTTCTCATCCCGATAGAATTAGTGTGTTGCCACACACAATAATTATCTTACATATATATATAACGAGAACTTGCGCGTGACAGTCTCAAGAGAATTTCTGCAAAAAGCATTTATGCGCTGATGGAATCGCGCGTGGGCTATAATTTACTTTATACTTGAAAACGCATCGCGTTGCAATAGAATGCGGTGAATGTCGCGCATGCCACGCTGTGTGTCGACCCCATCGCCGATTTCGGATGCATTTTCTCGTTCGCGTCAGCCGATGGCGGCGTGAAGAGCATTTCGAGGAGTCGGCAACGATAAAAAGCGCATTTGCATGCCCGCGATTTGTAATCCGTCCGCTGGATGTCGGGGAAAATCGATGGCACCGACTCGTATCTACCGCTCGTAAATAATACGGTCGGCGGATCGGCGTAAACAGAGAAAAATCGAGGTCTTAGACCCGCGCGAGCCGAGAAAATTCTTCGCGTCTAGAGGAACGTCCAAAAGTAATGCGTGCTTCTTCAAGTATTGATCATTCGGTCGCTCAGAGAGTGGCGTAAAATATATTCTCATGTAGAAGCAGGTGTGAATATTTTTGACTTTTAAATATATGTACAGCGTACAGTTCAGTATTAATAGCATTTTTTTATGAAAATAATATAATTTTACATAAATAAAACTCTAACTTATAATTATAGAATAAAATTTTTTGATGCTTTATTTTCAAGGAAGTCAATTCTAAGAAATTGAAGAATTAATGAAATCATTCTCAATTGAGTTAAATAAAAAATTAATTATTCCAGTATAAAACGGGACGTGAAAGAATAAAAAAAATTTCTCATCAAATTACTATTGAATCATTTATTCTAATAATATTTCCTGCGTGGAAATACGTCATAAACTATTTATTTTATGATATTTTAAGATCTTTTTCTTCGTTATTTAAAATATTTTTATCACAAACGAAAATATGTTCGTCTGTTAATATATTTTTCACGACTGACACATGTAGTACAACCTAATTTTGAAAAACCGTCGATTAGCATTCATAAGAATAGCTTGATTCAAAAAGTCGCCAATAGAATGCAAAAGCAAATTCGTTGCGCGATGCATTTTGAATTTTTGATTGCAGAGAATCGAGAATACTGTGAAAAACATACAATTTATGTGATATATAGAGGAAGCGCAAACTCCCCCTCAAAAAAAGAGAGATGCTCTATCAAAATTGAAATACAGTATTGACATAATAGTAAGAAATTTTGCTGATAAGAGCGAATTTTTTATTATTTTTTTTTTTAAAGTTGATATCGAATACATGATATTTTCAAAAACAATTGTATACTGATACTTGAAATTATATTAATTCTATTCTAATTTCTATTAATTTCTTAATTTGAAATTTAATAAAAAATAAGGTTTCAATCTGTTTTTCTGTGAATCTTAATTTTTGAAAAAAACTCTTTATTTTCATTGTTTATAATTTAAGAAATATTTCTCATTTAAAGTGAGACCTTGTGTTAAGGAAAAATTGACTACACAAATTCTAAATTCGTAAAATAAAACATTATTAACAAAATAAAAATGCGCAATGTATTTGCATTTACAAAATTTAGAATATTTATATATGTGTGAAAAATAAAAATATATTTTAAAGATCTGCGTATATTCGAATATCACATGGAAAGACATCAATCTTTCTAAGTTTTATAAAAAAGTTATTTATTTAACATGTTTCTCAAGTTTTCAGTTTAAGGAAACTTATATTTTGCAACAAACTACACCGCAGTTTCTAATTCACCAACCTTTCTTCCATTTATACAACTTGCGAAGCGAGAGTGCGACGAGAGAAGGTTGAAACTTGCGTGAAAAATTGCCGGAAAAATTTTTTAATTTTTGTGTGACGGCTTCTCCGCTCGTCAATCTTGCAAAACTTTCTTGACGATTTTCATTAATTATTCAAATCTATAGAACAGCCAAATAATTATTCATCTTTTTTGCTTGTCGAATCATCTGAAAATGTCCTTCGCATGTAATTTCTTAAGAGTACTTCTAATAAGTATAGGGTGAGTCCAAACTCACCCTTTATAGATCTCTTTCTTTATAAAACAATGGAAAAAAATGACAATAGCAAAACAGAATTTTACATTAAATATCTACACGCATTTTTTTTATTTTTCAAAACGGCAGGAAGATTTATCTAACTATTACCTGACCGATGACTCTTATTTAATCATTGCTATAACAATAATAGCTGAGAACGACGAGACGATTTAGTTTCAAAATGTTCGCCAATTTTCCCGACTTGTCGATTCGACAAATAACAACATTTGATATCGCCTGGCGCGCGATGATCGAAGGAAGGCGGAAAATTATTTTCCGCGCGAAAGCGTCGTTCCTATACGAGGCCACGGTCGCATCGTATGGCGCTCGCATAAATCTTGGTAGACCGAATGATCCGCCGCGCCGCGGTGAATCTACCGACTGATAAATCTCGATGTGGAAATTGATTATCGGAAGGTAGAATTCTCTCCATGGCAAAATCCACCCTCAACCTCGTGTACACTTGTATTTATACGCTCGGGGCAATTTAGTCGTGCGATGCAGTTAATCCTTACCCTCTTTCTGTCTCTCTATCTCTCTCTCTCTCTCTCTCTCTCTCTCTCTCTCTCTCTCTCTCTGTATTTTCATTGTTCTTTCTTCTGCTTTTCCATCAAATATTCCTGTTTTCCAATTTCGAACACATCATAACTTTACTGTGAGATAATTAAGATTGACATTCGTATCTATTGTTTGCTTATCTTTCTACGAGATAATAGTTCTTGGAATATATGATCAGTAAGTCAAGATTTTATTTTTTATAAGAGAAATTGCTGCTATTATTTAAAAGTTTTTCCATTGTGAGAATGATGGAAGTAGAAATAATAGAGAAATATATACTTAAAATGCTGTGTAATGGAAAAAATTACAGTTAAAATAAAATAACGTAAAAAATGTTATAAATTCTTATCTAAAACAATATTTAAAACTTTCAAACTTATTATTATTCAATGTTGTATTCGATAATTGCGCGAATTGCTCCAAATATTACGAGCTAAACGTGATTCTTACGTCATTCTTTCGAGTATAATTAAAGATTATCAATCTGCGCGATTAATTAGTCCCCATGATTGAAAATTTGTAAATGTATCAAGACAATTTATCAAAGTACTTTGTGAGATTTATTAAAATAGAAATTTTTTTATTAATTAATTTATTAATTAACTTATTAAAATAGAAATTATTGTTTCATTATTTTCTATCAATAATAATTATCTTATTTTTTTTAATAATGTTTGAATATATCTCGAATCATTCTTTAAAATTTTTGGCAATTTAAATATTATTTGTTAATGTTATAAAATTAAAAGAAACATAATAATATACAAATTACAGCACCGAGTGATACAAGCAAAAAAAAGTTCTGATGCATTAATCGTTTAATAATTAATAATTAATTATATAATTGTAGTATATATATAAACTGTTCAATAATTAATAATTACATATTTAATTACATAATTGATTTAATAATTCATGCAAAATTTTAAAAAAGAATAATAGAATATTTTGTATATATATATATATATATATATATATATATATATATATATATATATATTATATAGTGCGCTAAATATTTAACAACAGAAAATAATTTTTTATAAATAATTATTTTATTATAATTTTTTACGGATAGTAGTTGTTTTCTTGGATACAAGACTTGGATGTATGGCGTGTCGAGATTTCAAAATTTTCATCCAATTTAATTGTAATTTGCTCACAATTATGGGATTAGAGACAAGCATGGAGTAATATACTAATTACAAATTAGATTGAATTATTATACATATAATAATTTGACTCTACATAGCAAAATTTTTTTTATATAGATAACATTTTTTAGAGCTATATGTATTCTATCAATATCGACGATTTTCTCTGCATTCAGTATCGCTATATAATTTTACACGATAATTAATGACATTTATGAGAACATCAAACACTGTTAAACGTAAATACTTCTATCTTTGCCTTCATTTTTATTATTTTTCCATTCTCATATCTCTATGTATTTCTTCTCGACTTCTCTCTCATTTCGACTTTCGCCGCAAAATTTCCGAGGTCGCGACCAGATATTTATGCTAAATAGGGATTTTGAAATACGATATTGCTCCCTCGCGCGATCTCTCGTCTTGTAGCGAGAAGTTCAAACGTGCACATGCATACGATGTATAAGGTCTCTTCGAATCGATACAATCGATGCGACCTGCAAAATGTCTTCGCATCAAGAAACATCGTAAGAGCATCATAAGAGGAAAATTTCTCTTCTCGAAATTTGTATAAAATATATCAATATAAACAATTTTTTAATTAACTTGTCAACAGCAAACTTATTTTATACGTAATTATATTTCTTATTGAACGCATTTCTTTTAAATTACATATTCTTTAGACAATTATGAATTAAGTTTCCTCTTGTAAATATAGTAAAGCATTTAGTTTTTATATTAAGAATAATTGCAAATAAAAATTAAATTTTTTAGAAATAGATATTTAATTAAAAATTATATTTTTCGATTTTCTTAGTTTTAAAAAGAAATACAATTTTGAAAAATTAGAAATTATAATAAATAGTAGGCTTTCATAACACATTTTGCTAAAGTATGTATCTCCACTGCTTTATGTTTATATAATTCGTTGTTTTCAAGTAATAAGAAAATTTCTTCTTGAAAGGGATCAATAAATATTGCTTCGCGGGAAGATAATGTAGAAACCTCTTTCTAATTTTCTCCAAGCATCGTTCGCTTTTATGCACATTACGAATTCAGGTTTAATTATAGTACGATTTTTAGCCGCGTGTAAAAGCTTTAGTACAGGAAAAAGGTTTATTGATTACCGTAAAAGCAAAGTATATCGATATTCTAAACATGCATATAAGAGAGTCGTTTAGGTTTATCGCTATCATTGGTGTGGTCATTTTATACATAATTGCATTTGCTCCCCCTCTCCCTCCCCCATTCTCTCTTCTAAGAGAAAAGATAATTTATTATTGTTTTTTAATATTTTGGGAAAGATCACTTTAAACGATCTATTTTGCGACAAAATTCGAAAGAAAGTTTTATTTATAATTTTGTGTGTCATGTAATACAAAAGAACACATATTTAAATAAATAAAAAATATACATAAATATATATCAAGATAATACATTGCATATTGTAATATAATATTAGCGACATGAAAATTTATGAATAATTTTCTCACGCAATTATAAATCGTTTAAAGCCTTCGATTCTGGAATATTACATATAATAAAAATAAAACACTGGATGTAATATAAGGAAATAAAAAATCAGAATTTTAAGATATTCCCGTTTCTTGATCTTAATATCTAACGTAATGATTTTTTGAATTTAATAAGAAATGTACATGTGCTTTTGGCATTTATTTTTTCTTTCTTTCTTTTTCTCGTTGACGTTCTGAAATAGATTTGTTTTCCCCCTCTGAATGTTCCTTATATTTTGCGATCGATGACGCCACTTCCACCGCTGCTGCACAAAACCAATCAACTGTTTTGCATCTGGTACCGACGTACAATTTGCTGCACTTTACACGTCCAATGGCATTTCATTTCCGTCAAGTTAATAATGCAGTTCGTGTCTAAATTAACCGGTCTTTCCTTTTATTTAATTTTCTTTCTATTTAATTTCCTTTCTATTTGATTATCGTCCAATTCGTTGTTTTGCATGTTACGTTTAATTATCACATAAAGTTTCGTATCATGAAATCTTTTCAACAATGACGCTCGCATACACGATATTTAATTACGAGCGTTAAAAAAGTCAATTTACGAAAATATTACATTTAGAAAAAAAAGATATGAATAAAAACTGTAACTGCTAAATGCTTATAAGTAAAAAAGTATTTAGCGGTTATAATAATTTTTATATGTTTTATTATTTTATTTTAGTAATTAATTTTAAATGTACACACCTCGTATGGGTGCTTCGTCGTCGACCTGGAATTTGAGCGAATTGGACCGTCTGGAGAACCTCAGTGTATGCCACATGTCATCATTAAGACCCTGTCCAGCTACCAATAACTGAAATTGAAAAGTATCGATTAGTTTGTCGCAGAATGCCGGCTGTGATAAACATCTATAATAACTATAAATATTATATAAAGCAAAGAGTTTACAGCCGCGCATAACAATTCCATATCTTGGAAAATTCTGAAGAGAAAATATTTGAAATAATTTTAAAATTCCCCCAAAAATTTATTTCTCCTCAAAAAATCATTTTTTTTTAAATTTTCTATTTCTGATTTAAAGAAAAAAAATATTTAAAGTAATTTTAAATTTTCAAAAAAAATTTAATTTTCCTAAAAAAATCTTTTTTTTATTTTCTAAAGTTTAAACGCTGAAACGAAATCGATCGATATATTTGCACTGAGTCTCGATATTTTATCGCATTTTACAGCAACGTCATCAACGTGTCGCAATAGCTTTAAAGCTATATCGATAAACCATCTCTATGAGATGTCTGCCATTCGGCCAAGCTTCATAAATCCAAGCAACTCGTCACTATCTGACACAGTTTCCATTGCAACATACGATATCATGCGTTGTGTAGCACCTGACATGCGTTTGTCATCTAACGTCATCTATGCATCGCTGCTATTGCCGGATTGAATATTATTATTGCAAATACTGATTGCAACTTGCGTCATCGTGCAATTTGCGTCATCAATGGCTAAATATGTTTCTTATACTCAATATATAAATTAAAAAAAAAAATTGATTAAATTTTTTTTAAAGAAAAATCAATTTCAACTGCGTCAAAGTCTCTGTTAGTAAAATTATGCTTGATATAAATTGGCTTGATAAATTGAATAGTATTTTTATCATACTATTTTTCACGCTTTTCTCTGAACATTCCAAATGTTATTTAAATCAAAGTCAAGTTATCCTGAAAATATAAATTTAACTTTAGAAAATTTTTATGTAATATAAAATGTAATATTATGTAAAATTATGCAATATCTAAATATAAAAGTATTGATAAAAAGCTAGTATAAATAAAAGAAAAATTATTATAATATAATAATTTTTATGAAAATAAAATATTAAAAATTATTATAAAACGTTTTATACATTATTTAATATTTATTATAAAATTTTTATAAGGTTTATATACATGTACATATATAAAATTAAAAATATTAAAAATTTTTTCTTTTTTTGTCGCATCTTTTGACATATTTATTAAAATTATTAAATATAATCTTTAATATTTACTCGCAACAGTTAAAAGAATTAATAAATTACTGAAAATTGTGTGGACGATTTCGATGTGTTTGAGAAAATCAGAAGCAAATGATAGAAACGCTCTCAAACTTTGTAGGAACTTTGGGGAAATCTGGTTTTCCGTAGACTAATCATCAAGCTTGCCGCGTTATCATATCAATTATTCCGCCCAATTAACGACTCCGTGTAGGTACAGAGATTGAAACATTACCGTAAATTATTGCGCGCTTTGTACCTTCGCTCTTATATGCGTATACGTGTACATCTGGTTACTTATTCGCGAGCGTACGAGAGTTACAAGCGACTTCGACTCAAGATTGTTAATTCAGGTTGCTACAGCCGCTTGATGCAATATCTGAGAGCTTAATATGACAACAATGCAACGCTCGCTACGTATTAATGCTTTCCATGACTAGTTATTCTTAAAGTATCTCAGATAATTTATAATTCAAGAACAAAATATATCCGAAATTTTAAGCACATCTTGAATTGCGAAATCATAATTAAATATATGTAATAGAAATTTTATATTAATTACGTACATATATTTTCAAATCACAATAATATAATAGTGTAGATGCATAATTAAATTTTTTTTCTTTTATATCTTTTTATTTTCACAAAGATTTTATTTTTAAGTATTTAAAATTTACTTACTTATTAGACAAAAAATTAATGACAAACGTAATGCTTTTGCGAGAATTAAATGTATTCGTAAATGTCAATGTGCGAGGAAAGGAAGAGAAAAAGATAAAATGTATATTCACGCACCATCTAATGAGATAGCTGCAAAATCGAACCGTGCGATTTACCATTCATTCGACCGGAAACGTCGCGATTGCAAAATTGCTTATGTATTTCCACGTACGAATGTGGGCGATAGAAGGGGAGGGATGGTGTCGGGGATTGCGTGAACGAGGGGTTGCGAGATGCATTCAGAAATGCATTTGGCTCCCGGGAAAACGATCGATGGAGCAGCACGGAAACGCTCTTTGCGACCTTGGAGAAGAGCATTCTTATCGATTCTTAATAAACTCACGAAGATTCGCAATAACACATTCGAGATGAATTATGTCGCGATGATGTAATATTATGTAAATTTATTATAGCATAAAAAATAGATTATTAAAAATTATACTATAATCAACAATATACGTTCTCAAAAAACTGACAGTATTTATAAGATACTTGGAATATTTACGTTACATGTCAAGTCTATTCGATTCCACTTCACAAAATTTTTTTTGAATATTGTAAGTGAAATTAATTTTTTTTTTAATATCGTGTTGTCGAAAGAGTTAATATAACAATGCAAAAAAAAAAAAAAAAAATTATTGCGCATTATCTTATTTCGCAAGTAATTGCCGAAAATACGCTTTACGCGTCCAACGTTTCCGTTTCGGAACGAACAGTCCGTTACATGAAGACGAGAGCCGCCAGCCATTTACTTGGCGGATGTTCCTGCGAGTGACGTATTAAGTTAATGTCATGACGTCGTTCGCAATCATCGAAAGAACCATCTACGTCAACTACTACGTACTAGAGCGACGTCGAAGATGCTTCTCAGGAATGTAAATCTTCGCGAAACTACTCGGTCCTTTAACTTCTGAGCGGGTATTCGTGGACATTAAGTAGATCGAATTTATCCAAGCTAAATCCAATATCTTGCCCTTTTACGACAACACGTCCTTATTTGCAATATTATTTGTTTAAATAGCGTTTAACAAAGAATAACGTATATGCAAAAAGGGTAAAATCTGGCAATATTTTTTGATTTGATGTCACGTTAAATTGACGTTTAGGATAGTCAAATAATATCGGAAAAGTGTGAAAAAGTTAAAACAATAATTAATTTTTAAAAGTTCTCAATCGTCAAAATTATTTTCGAAATCTCTTCACATTTCGTGATATCTGTTAAATAATTTCATCATACATTTTACACGTTATTCCGAGTTGAAATGTAAATGTTTATCTTTGTGATCACTCAAACCCATTTTCATTACTTTATCCACTATTGTTGAATAATGAGATTCGAATATTTCGCAAACTTACCTTTTCTCGATCTCCGATATGAATTAGCATCTGTGCTTTGCCCTCATCTAAATAAATTTGCAAACGATCGGCGCTGTTCTCCAAGCTTGTCGCTAATAGAAGGCCGCGTGGTCTAGTCGTCTTGAACCGTATGATGACTTCTTCCGCCTGTGTTCTGGATTCTTCCGGCATCAGTGCCGTCATTTGCTGCGTGCCGTTCAAATGTAGTGTCGACGCATCTGCGATACGTGTATAATTATACAATAGTATATTATTTATTAACAAAAAATAAAACATATATTCAAGTTCCTTGAGAAATATGTAGGATTATTTTGAAAAATTATTCTAAGATTAATAGTGTATGACAAGTAAAAAAAAAGAAATCACACACACAAAATAGATATATTTTATTTTTATAATATAAAATATTTAAAGTATAAAATAAAATTATTACAAAATATATTGGGTTATTTCTTAATTTTCAAATGTAGAAATACTAATTCTTCTCGAAAGAAAGCTAAAAGCAGTTCGTATATATGTATTTGATTACAAATTATATATACATATATTTACCTTTGCCACAAGTAGGTCCTGTGAAAGGTGTGCTGGTACAATCACAGTGAAATCGATTCCACCCTTCGAGACAATGGCCACCGTGCATACACGGTTGCGAAGGGCAATGTGGGGGTTGAATGTGACATGCAGGTCTCACTGCACCTGTGTGCATACATAAATATAATCGCATAATATATTGCCAATGCAAGAAAGTGAAATAACTGAAACTATTATCATAATTATTATTGTAATGCAGTTATTATCGGTTTAATTAAACAATCTTAAATAAAAATCAAATATAAATTATTAGTAATTGTTAATTAATTGCTTGTTCAAATTTTGCGTCAAATAAAGAAGGTGCATTTAAACAACAATGGCAGAAAGTGGTAAAACAATTTATAATTTATATTCTAAAATTTTTTTAAAACACTTGCTAAATAAAAATAAATAAAATTTCTAAAAAATGTATATGAGAATTACGTAAATAATTATTTTTCATATTATATATTATCGCATGTTACATTATTTTGATTAAATAATAATTTCATTTTTTATTATATAGCATTTATTTATTGACATTTTGTTTATTTCTAAATAAATTATAAATTCAAATATTTTCTCTACGTATACATATATTTATTTTATATGACAATTATGAAAGAATAAAATTTATCATATTTAATACTTTATTTAGACAGGGTGAATTGTACCATGCAAGAAGTTGATTCAGATAAGAGGGAGCGTCTGTAAGCTGCGGTGTCCGAGTGGTTAAGGAGTCAGACTCGAAATCTGATGGGCTATGCCCGCACAGGTTCGAATCCTGTCCGCAGCGTATTATTTTTTATTTACAGCATTGAAAAATCGTACCTCCGTTTCTTCTGTATATCAATACCAATAATATGAAAAGCCGCTGGTGGTTTTTATAAATAAATAAATAAATAGTTAACAAACATGTTTATATCAGGCAAATTAAAAAAATATTTTTTTCCAACAAACGTTAGCGACAATGTAATTGTCACTTTTAATTATGTTACTTTAGAGAGAGATCTATAAATTTTATCAAAATATTATGTTAAATTAAATATTAATTTATAAAGATTTATATGTTTGTAATTGAAATTATATAACAATACGTACATATAATAACATTATATTGTTATATTACAATTCGGAAATGCGATCACATATATTTTTTATTTTTTTTTTTTATTTTTTATAATAATTAAAAATCATTATTCTTATGTGACGGTGACAGTTTTTTTAAATACGGCTTTATCGTTTTACAAATAATTGTTTAAAATTTAAATCTCTTACCGGAATCTTGTTGTTGCGCATATCCTGCGATATCTACCGGATGCCCATTAATAACGAGGTCTCTCATGCAGCCCACATAGCCCTGTCGAAGGGCGCCCGTCCATAGAACCGGCGGAACTGTTAAGGGCGCGAATGGTGCACCCACACCACCGATATATAACAAACCATCCAAGTCTAATTGCGTGGAATCACCTGTTAATAAAATTATTAATATATATTAAATTAAAAATTGTATCATAAATCAAAATTATTTTATCTGAACGTATAAATATGTATAAAAAAATTAAGCACGTAAAAAAATTTTAATAATTTTCTATAATCGATTATGTTAATAAAGAAATTTTAGAGTGTGACGCAGAAATTTAATTAATGTTAGCGTTTGATAAACGAGGAAGTATTATATACATGTTGGTATATGTATGTATAAATACTGTGTAATTAATGTCGGTTAAAAACTTTTTTCATTGTAGATCAACTGAGTGTTCCAATATTTCCCAATATTATCCGCTTGAAAATGGATTTCGATATACTTTAATATTCCATAATATATTAAAACTTTTTTAAAAACTAGTTTTTTATTTAATAAAAAATAGTTGAGAGAAGAGAGAGCGGAATATAGATAAATATAACAGATTTATATTATTTTATACAAAAATGTTATCCTACGACTAAATTTCTTTTTTATTTTTGCGTGTAAATCATCTTCGGAAATGTATATCCATAATTCTGGATTCTTTTATTATGTTTTTTTATTATGTTTTTTCTTAGAAAATTATATATACGTACAGCCTTCTCTTTCTTGGGAATTTATTTTATTATTTTTAGTTTATATACACAGATAAACAAATTATTTCAAGGGAATGTGGGATTTAAAATTTTTTTAAATAAATTATTTCAAGGGAATGTGGGATTTGAAATTTTTTTTTTGCATCTGGCAATGATGCGCGTTATTTGCACCGTGGTTTTATTACACAAGAGCGCAAGGACTAAATTGTTCCAAGCTACGTTGGTAGGTTTCAAAGGCGAGTTTTGTTGGAAAATTAACCATCCGTATAATTCGACTAACCGCGACAGACTGCGATCGTGGTAAGGTGAAAACGCTTGTGTGATAGTTCAATTAAAGTTGCAAATTTATCTCGTGAATACTCGACGAGAGAGAAGAGAAAGAAATCAGAATAGCGGACAAGAAACAGACAGATAGCAGACTAATAGATAGAATGAGATAAAAAAATTTATATCATATTTTGGAAAAATTTAAAAAATAAAAACCAATGCAAGTTACAATGCGTTACAATTTAATAAATGAGACAGTATATAAAACAGTTAATAAATAAATAAATGATTGACATACGAACAAATTCGATTAATAAATATTGATTTTATAACTGCATTCAATTAAAAAAATTATTTTAAATGTATAATAATGAATTATTAAATTTAATTTTTAATACTTAGATTAATACAAGAATGTAGAATATAGTTAAATAATCTGTTATCTCGCACAAAAAAATTAGGAGAGAAAAAAGTAGGTGTACATGTACGGAGAGGAAGTTGCTGATGAGCGGCAGAATTAACAGGAAAGCGGATAAGTTAGTCCTTCGTTCGGAGAATTTCCGAGAGAAAGAAGTTACCATTATCCTATGCA